>NW_015666536.1:423253-431690 GCF_001515625.1 Sinocyclocheilus rhinocerous
AACGCATTTCATTACACCAAATACACCAAATAATGTTATTTTTAGAAGCATCATATGACCCCTTTAAAATAAAGAATTCTCATGTTTTGGGTAGTTTGGATCACGTAATCTCATTCTGTTTCCTCCGCTATTTTAGATGCATTTTGTCCATAGAAATTCGTAATTCAGTGCTGTAATTTGACGCGACCGGCTGAAGTTGGACGTGCACTGTGGGCAGACCAGACTAATCGATAATGAGAATCGTTGTCGATGATTTTCATAATCGATAATAATCGATTTGATCGATTATTTGTTGCAGCCCTACTTTTAAACACTTTTTTACCTCTGTATGTTTGTTCTGTTCATTATCCATTATCCATTATCAATCACTGTTTTAACTGAATGTAATAGAAAATCAGAAGTTATAACTTAGAAGAAATCCTGTTATAACTTATATTAGGTATTCTTGTCATTTATTAAGCATATTTCTAAACAACCTTAAACCTGATAAATTCACATGAAAGCAAAGCTGTGTAACAAAATTTCACTGAAATTGATCTTGAATAAGTATTTTGTCGTGACATTGGTCTTAACTTAAAGATTAACTTAAAATGCCAGTAATGTTAAATGTAATCCTTAGTAAGTCTCAAAATGAATATCATGCTGTCCATCATGTTGTGATGCACACATTCACTTTAAGCATTTAAAACTAATTTATTTTAGTTTTTAGTGTTTTTATTTGAGTTATTCTTTTTAAAATTTAGACAAACAAGATGAACGGTCATAACATGAACATAATTAACAACCAGAGTATTAATATCTGTCCATCTCAATTGTGAAAGAAAATTTCAATAAAAGTCTACATTGCCAAGGTGATTATTTAGGTAGAAGACAAGGTCTTTTTCCCCACTGAGATTTCACAGCATGAGAAATCACATGGCTTCAGCTAAGCCAGGGTATTGGAGGAACTTAACCAACAGCAACTAAATTACCCAACTGCTGCCGTCCCATCAGCACTACAACAAACTTCACATCCTGGTCCTCAACCACAAACACCTGGCTGTCTGTGCCAGTAAGCAATCACGCTTTTGTTCACACATTCCTAGCGGTCACATCAAGGTGGGAGATAAACAAAAAAACAAAAGTGAAGAAAGAGTAAAGTTTACAATAATTAAACTCCAATTAGCCGTGGGAAAGATAAAAGGTCACATTTCTCATGTAAGCGCCGCAGGCAGATTGTCTGGTTTAGACAGTTTGATTTTTCAGTGACAAACATGTTCATACATTACCTCACCCAATTCATCAATCAGCACATCCATCACACCTCTGTGTATATATAGTCAATGTTGGCAAGAGCTCAAGGGCCGTCTGGCTTGCAACAGAGATCCTCAGTCATGCTGGCAACAGCATTTATATAAAAACTCACCAAATCTCACACTGTCCATGGCTCCAGCTTCAGGGTAACATCACCCTGGCATTTGACTGTTGCACATTACACCCAACTAAAATTAGCAGACATATTCTAAAGAGATGCACCGATTGCAATTTTCTTGGCCGATTCCGATTTCCGATTTTTTGTTAGTGTGATCAGCCGATACCGATTTTTGCCGATTCCGATTTTCTAAGAACTATAATTGACAGCATATACAAACAAAAATCTACTTTTCTTCAATGCAAAGTTTTATTTTCATAAAAAAACACAAGTAAAAAGTCAGTAATAAAATAAGAACAAATAAAAAAAAATAGCAAACAACAGCACAAATAAATGCAATAGAATAAAGAGAGCTATGAAACTAAGTTTTTCAGGTTAAGTACGTTTTTATTCAGTTAAGAAATACTACAGAAATTAAAGTAATCAAATGTAAAATAACACATCCAGTGTTATTTTACGTTTGATTACTTTAATTTCTGTAGTCTTCATTGTAAAAATTAAATACAGATTTATGCTTACCATTAAAGTTATAAAACGTATTCAGTCAAGAGCAGAAAGTGATTTTCTTTGTCTTTTGTTCTTTGATTAACACAGAGCCGATCCTCCCTATATGCAAGGGCCCCCAGAAGTCTAGGATCGGCACTGGATTAACATGACAGACAGCAGCAGGAATATTGGACTTGCGGTCCCTTTAAGAGCTTATCCACGGACCCAATATACTGTTACACAACATGCGTTCTCCTTCTCAACTATTTAATGTTCCAAAACTGACTGTGTTTAACTGGATACTCACCAAGACGGGCATTTTGACAATTTTGTATGTATTTGAACGTTTTAGCGCAGTTAGCCACTCATTTTGGTATTTGTGGCTCACAAGCTGTTTAAGACTGAGCGCGGCTTGTGCACTCCACTAATACAGATCAGTGGTGGTGCGCGCGCGCGTTTGGTATAAGCGCGAAACCTGCGGGAATGACTAAAATAATGCGCAATACAAGCACTATTTAACCGGAGCGAATGAGACGTGTGTGTGAGAGAGAAGGGGGCGTCGGAGAGAAGAGAGCGAGAATGCGCGGCTGACGTTATTGCCTGTGCCGCTGGTAACGAAACGGATCGGCTCGGAATCGGAAAGAAGTGAGACTGACCGGCCGGTCACCAATCATGAGGAAAATCGGCCGATTCCAATCCATGGCCGATCGATCGGTGCATCTCTAATATTCTAGGGGTTTGTAAAAAAGGACTTTTGATTCCCCTGGACTCCTCAGTAACATACGCACGTCACTTTGTGGGCCGGATGACAAATTCGGCACATAAAAGTTAACAAATTATATACATAAATGCCTTCAAAGGGGATCGCCATTAGCTAAACATGCTTTTACAACTGGATGACGCACAAAAATGACGCACAAATGGGTCACAAACATTCCTATCAGCCCATGTAAACATACTACTCGATGTGACGCTCCAAAAATACAAACACAGCAACTAAAAGTCTTAAAAAAAGGGATGACTACATTGTTATTCCACCTTAGACAGAGGGTAGAAGACAGTGGATCGCATTCTTGAATCGAGGCATGTGGTATTTGACGGTATCAGCCCACCTGAGGTCATGAATATGCTAAGAAAACACAGACTGACATGATTTAGTAACAAGTCTGCCTAGCAACACTGAAATTCCCTGTACAATTAACAGGGGGCATATTTTAAATTTATGAATTTATGCCAAGAGAGTTAATAAATAATACAAAAGAGCCAAGAGCTAAATTATTTAAAACTAATCAATTGTTATTTTTATTTTTTTTTGCCCACCAGTGCTTTAATTTTCGAAATTGCTTGGCTGGTGGTTTATTAAGATTTATGCAAATTATGACAAAAAGTGTTGTCAAACAAACGTGGATGAATCTCAAAGCACTCAAACAAGCACCAAAGGTTAACTGCATCTCGACTTTAGAGCCTCAGTAAAAGAGCTAATAATAGCAAATAAGTTAACTTGGAGATCTGGATGCAGACTGCAGTTGGTTAGATGGCTCTAATAGAACTGAGCACAGTCATTTAGCTCTACCGCAGCTGTACACAGCTTAATACTGACAATGTGAATTAAGGGAGAGCCAATTACACTTTCCTGCTTTGGCTCAGTC
Organism: Sinocyclocheilus rhinocerous; assembly: GCF_001515625.1. NCBI lineage: Eukaryota > Metazoa > Chordata > Actinopteri > Cypriniformes > Cyprinidae > Sinocyclocheilus > Sinocyclocheilus rhinocerous. The sequence goes on from NW_015666536.1 coordinate 426,800, forward strand.
ACATGGGATCCTACTGCTGGCTGGTTAGTGCAGTTTAACACACTCCCCAAAATAACTGTCTCCATGCCAGGTACCTACAGGCATTAGCAAATTCAGCAGAGATAACGTAGTGCACACACCAGCGTCAGTGAGAGACGCTACTAACGTAACTGTATTTGTTACATTACACAGTAGCTCAGCGGATTCCATATATATCATATTTATGGTATAAATTGTCTAATAAATATATATGCCATTTCTTAGGATATTTATACTTAATACTAATTACATGCATAAAAATGTACAATGTTGAAATAAGATTTATTTTTATTTCAAATAAATGCTGTTCTTTTGAACTTTATATTCATCAAATAATCCTGACAAAATGTATCATGGTTTCCACAAAAAATATTGCTTAAATTCAGCTAAAATTCTAATAAAAATATTAAAGATAAAAAAATTTGTTTAAATTATTGTAATAATATATAATATTTCACAATTTTACATAAAAGAAATACAGAAATTACAGAAATATATATATATCTTACATAAATGTAGTTAGTTACACTACAAGCTAATACAGAACATATATAACTACTTTTTTTTTGTTAAGTGCAGCTTGACTGTAGTTGAACTACCTTAAATTATGAATAGCTAGTGTCCCCAACGCTGGCACAAAGTAACTAAATGTAAACCTAGTCTCTAATAAGGGAGAAAGTGGACTAAAGATGTGAGAAGAAAGCTGAGAGGCACATGAGAGGAGGGAGAATCGAAAATCCCGAAGGCGAAACTCCTTCGTTGAAGACTCCTCTCTGTCCCCCAAGGCATCAGGAGAAGAGCAGACATTTCTCCATGTTCCCCACAGTTTCTGTCTGTGGGGTCTGAGACTAAAATGACAATTTCACAGTAAACAGCATTTTACATCATTCAATGCTTTTTGGATTGCAACAGTCAGAGGACTTGGACTGGAAGGCTATCCACACATCAGCAAAGTATGCATAATTAACACTGCTTTGCATAATTAACTGCCGTGCTATCAGGTAATTAATAGACAGTAATAAGGCCACAGAGCCTGAAGCTTCCTGTGGTGATAACAGGAGCCCAGAGCAGTGACTAGATAACTTTCCATAGTTAGATTAGTGAGACAAAGAACTGAAGGTCATGGAAAATGGCAACAGTCACCATTTCTGCAGTGCTTGAATAAATATTATTTCACAAAATGCCTTTTCTTCCTTCTCAGATACAAAAAGAGAACTGTGGAAAATACAGCAAATATATATATAACTTAAACTAAAATTTTAATTAAAATAAATCAAAATATTAATATATAGTTGTAAATAAATACTTAATTATCGCCACTCAGAATTTCGTCATAGTCTGACAAGCTCTGGTTAAGCATGGATCTAAAAGCCAAAAATCTAACTGTGACATTCATATTTATTCTATACATCACTGAAACACTATTTTCCTATAATGAAAGCCTAACTGAATAGAATCCAACTTGTTGCAATGGATACAAACAATCCTTTCAAAAGCTTCCTTGCCTCAAACACAGTGTGGGGTTAACAGAATGACCTTACTATTGTGATACACTGTAGAAGAGAGAACGGCTCAATATGCAACAGTTCAGGACTCAGCGATCAGCCATCTCTCAAAGAGACAAGCAGAGTCCGGTCCACAAAACAAAGCATCATCTGTTTCTAATAAGGAAAACAACCTCAGCAATGAACTGCCCTGCCCAGTGTGGGGAATAACCCCCCGCTGTGACCGTGCCAGAGTCTCAGACAGCAGAGGAAAAAGGCCGAAAGTGACACGTGTGTGCACTAGGGCTGCAACAACTAATCGATCAAATCGATTATTATCGTTTATGAAAATCATCGACAACGATTCTCATTATCGATTAATCGGGTCTGCCCACAGTGCACGTCCAACGGAGTTTACATACTTGTCCAACTTCAGCCGGTCGCGTCAAATTAAAGCATTGAATTACTTATTTCTATGGACAAAATGCATCTAAAATAGTGGAGGAAACAGAATGAGATGCTGCAGGAGAGTTACGTGATCCAAGCTAACTTACCCAAAACATGAGAATATATGTGTAAGCTCTTTAGTAACAGTAGTAGGCTGTTTCTAATGCTTTAATATAACTATTGCTGTTATCTATGAAAGAACGGCAGAGAGCTTCACAGTGTTTTTTTTTTCCAGATACCCAATTACAGTCAAAAAGTATTTAAACAATGCCAGCAAGAACGCAAGCTATGAAGGGCATAGGAGGCCATTTTTGTTATGTGAATAAATAAAAGTATTTAGTTATAAATAAATGACAATAAGAATTTTTTGATTTAAACAATTTTTTGACAGATTCCTAAAATGTGTTTTCTCTTTATTATGGCAGGTGGTCTAATAAATTGTTAAGCACTATATGTTTTCATAGCATTCAGTTGGAACATTGTTTTAAGGACATTGGGCAGAATGTGGAATAGTGTGTTTTTGTCAATAAAATAAAAAAAGAAAATTGTTTGTTTTTAATCCGATTAATCGAAAAAATAATCGACCAACTAATCGATTATCGAAATAATCGTTAGTTGTAGCCCTAGTGTGCACACATGCACACACAACCACTGCAGACAAATGGATTTCATGCAGAGTGTTATACACAAGCCAAGGCACCTCCTCCTAAACCGCGCAAACAGAGGTAACCCAGACTCTCACTCTCATAAACAACATACATGCCAACAAAACCCCTGTGAGCAGGCCCCGTTTTCTAAATTACACTTAATTGAGCACAATAGGCTGAGTCTGGCTCCAAATGTGACCTCACAAACTGGGCAGAGAACAGAACACAATTAGGTTTTGCAGAGCTCACCAGTGAAAGACCATTTACTAATTAGTCTGTTTTTAATAGATTTAAATATAGTGTCTGACACAGAATTAAAACACAAAGTGTAGATTTTGCAATCTGCAGCATCAGCGATCTTACAGTAAAGCAATAAGCCATGTGCGTTACAGTGTTTTAACCAGGGCTATGGGCTGATGTTACTGTGGTGCAAAATCACTGATGCACATCCTGGAACTTTTCAAATGGTGGGAATAGTAATATGATAAATAATATGATAATTAATCATTTTGAACTAACAGTAATATGACACCAAAATACTACTACAACAACAACAACAATAATAATAATTATTATTATTATTATTTTATTTACTTTAATTAATACATTATTTATTTGAAAAAAATTCTAACCATTAAAATGGTTAAACAAATATAATGATAATAACAATAATGTTGCACTTTTATTTTTTTAATACATAATTTATTTGAACATGATTCAACCAAGAATCATTATTATAATAACAACAACAATAATAATAATAATTATTATTTTTTATTTATATATGTGTTTAACCATTTTAATGCTTTCTAGAAATGTGGCACTTTTATTTAGTTAACTCTAATATTTTTAATTTTAATAAACTTTTAATTTACGGCGTTGAACATAATTATTCATTTTTAATACATGATTCAGCAAAATTTCCTAAAAGAGTTCCAAAATGATTCTTCATATGATTCTTCAGAAGTATCCTGAGCATCACTATTGTAGTGCCGTGTAAAAGTGCTTAAACACAGAACCCAGTTCACACAATTCACACGTCATTAAGCTTCGCACGCTGGTGTGAAAACAGCATTCTCACCTGCATCCTGAGAGTTCAGCACCTCCAGGGCATGCATCATGGCACTGGCAAATACATTGGCATCCTCTTTGCTGCCAAAGTTAAGGCCGTACACCTGCCGTGCATCTCGCCACTGGTGAAACGTTTGTGTGGCCTGGTTGTATTTCAGCCCCTTGGGAATGGCACAGTTTATTACCACCTGTTGACAGAAGAGAACAGCATATTAATATTCAAATCAATGCTTGAAAATCATATATTTTACAAAAGGCTGTAAAGCACTACATATCCTCACACAAGACAAAGCAGAGTAGTCCATAAAACTCCACATGGTCTCAGGGGAACAATGTGACTAGTGGTCGAACGATATTGATTTTTTTGACAGCCGATACCGATGCCGATATCTTGGAAAGCAGGGTGGCCGATATAAAGCCGATATAATTTTATGTATTTTAATTAATTACTAAGTTTGCAAGGTTTTTGAAATTAGATGTTCATTAGACAGTCAAAGATTTGTTTAAATTATATAAATGCGTATTTGCTGAATGCTGACGGCAAACAAGAAAGTATTATAATGTTTGCCTTTCTATTACTAATAATATAAAAGCAGTCGTTATAAGACTTTTTGTATACATTTTAATTCCTTTGTTTAACCGTTCTATCTGATTATTAGACAGACTTCTATCCGTATTTAGACAGAACTGTTAACCACAACAGCGAACAAGAGGGAGAATGTGAGCACTGTGTGCCCAGGCGCTGCCGTTCTCAACGCCATCAAAATAAAAGTCCGTCGCGCCGTCAAAATAAAAGTCCCGCCTCGAACGCATCGGCCAAACAGGAAAACTTATCGGCCAATGCCGATATTTAAAAAATGCCAAATATCGGCCGTGGCGATATATCGGTCGACCACTAAATGTGACATTGCATACAAATTGCTGCAGCTTCCATGTGAAGCATTAAAACAAATGTTTTTAAAGCCTCATCTGTACTGAAGAAAATAAAACCCATGTTAAGCATGGGCAACATATTCCATTTTTTGCAAAACCATAAGCACAGCCACTTTTTTCCTCAAGAGAGCAAACTGATAAAACTCAAGGCTTCAAAAGTTTCAAGTAAAAAATTCTCACTAAACCACCTCTCTACACAAAGGAGAAGCCTCTGCATTACTAAAAGATGACTGATAACACCAGAGCCGATCCTAGACTTCTGGGGGTCCTACGTAAAACTATGTCGGTGGG
>NW_015666536.1:431833-433617 GCF_001515625.1 Sinocyclocheilus rhinocerous
GGGGTTATGAATGACGAGTTATGAATGAATGAAACGCCTTTGTCGCTTGAGAAACGGTGTCTCTTCCGCGGCTCGGTACGCTTTCAACTCTGTTTTTTTTTTGTTTCGAGTAAGACACTGTATGACGTTACATGATTTGACTGATTTTTACGTAGACAGGGCGACAGCGCACCGCATTAAAAGAAATGACATAAGCGGTTTTCATAACCGCTGGCCAAATTCAAAAACGAAACTAAAATTAAATCATCTTTGAGAGCATGGGGGCCCCCTGGTGTTTCGGGGACCCTACGCAGCTTGCGTACTTTGCGTATAAGGAAGATCGGCTCTGGATAACACTGCATTTCAGAGACAAAGACTTGCTCCCTAAAATATTCACTAGGACGAACTAAAAACTGAAAAATGCTGCTTGCAGCACCTCTATTCTCGTAGATAAAGTAAATGCATTTCTTCAGAACTTGCACAAAGGTTTCCGAGGCCATCCCGGCACCAGACAGGTGTTACAGCAATAATACCACTCGGTTAATGTGGTAATCGCATATGGGTGAGAAAAACTTCTCAGTTTTCTCAACACATTAATGAAATTGAGCAGCAAGAATTAAGACTGGGGCATGGCCCTGTGTAAGCAACTTTTCTGGACAATTTTCCATTGTTTTAGCCCTACAGGCTTAAGTGGTAGCTATTTCTGCTAAATACAGTACAAACTGACATATATGGTAGGCAATATTTTCTTTTATACGTTTTAAAATTTGTATATATACAGGAAGCATATATTCATTTTTCCCCACTCCAACCACTTACACAGAATATATCACAAGCAATCATTACTGGCTCATCTTTTTATAGAATGTTGTTCGTGTAAATGTGTGTCTACTAAATTACATGTTACTGGCACACTTGCAAGTATAGATCTAAAGACATTAGTCAGTTATATATATAGATGACAAGGCTATCCTGGTAGGTCAAACGTAAAAGGTGTGTTGACATTTTTTTGTGCAGCTCTTCAATTCTTTACTCATTTCAGTCATTAAACCACCATAAATGGCTCATCAACAAATGCCAGTAAGTTTCCTGAAGTAATCTGATATGCTCCATCTTCAGATATCATTGTGATAATTGTGTCGTTCATGAATTATTAACATAACCAGCAGGACTAAAAAGGCCTAGGTGCTCTCAGAATCAGAAATAGGCTTTCCATGAAACACAGAATAACCATAAAATAGCAATGAGTCATGTACAGTGTCACCACCCCCTCAGCATTTCTGCCATTTGTGCAGCAGGGCGCAACAACCACGGTCAGTGCTGAATAAAGGTTACCTTTAAGTGCACATTACCTTGCACTTCACTAAAAGTGTAGAAAAATGTCCTCACCTAAACAATGGAAGAGAGAAAGGTTTCTTTAACGATTCGTTTCTTCACAGGAAATGAACAGATAAAAAAAGAAGCAGGCCAGACACTAATTAAATACATATGCAATGTACAGCCTGAAGTGAATTACATGACGTGAAACTAGGCCTGGGCGATAAAACATTATCGATATTTATCGACGTACACCTATAACGATATAAAAATGTTCGATATAGTGCACGATATAGGCATGTGCTATGAGTGACGCAGACAGCACACACAAACACGAACACATGCTGAATTGTGTGCTGTGCCTGCCTGTGATGAGGAGATTGTGAATAAAAAAAATTAATATTAGTCGAATTTAAAATAAGTATTTGCATTTGAATGTTAGGAGTGTGTCAGGGAGCGTCATCAGTGGCGCGCGAGATGCGGTGATG
>NW_015666536.1:435617-437187 GCF_001515625.1 Sinocyclocheilus rhinocerous
GCATTTTAATGTTTTGTTAGTCTAGCCCACGAGATGCGCCGCTGCTGTTATGCATTCAAAATATTAGAGAAATATAAAAGCTCAATGCGGAGAAAATCTTGATTAGGTGAAAACCGAAACCAAGACATTCACACAGATGCATATTCAGCGCATTTTTAGACGGACAAATATGACTGCTGCACTCGCATCTCACACAAGAGATGTAGCCATGCAAAGTTAAAACAGTTTAAACTGTTAGAAAACACATTGCGAATTTGTGGAGTTTTATTCCTTTTCACTGCGTCTCTTATGTTTTTAAATGCAATCTGCGTGATGGGCGATTCGGCTCTTATGCATACTTATGCATATATATATGCATTGCATATATACATGATGCTGTTTTGTTCACAATTGTTTATACAATTTACGAAATTATATTTGATTTATATGAGTTAATTTAGACGTAATGCAGGTTTTTTTTTATAGACATTTATTTCCTTGCGTTGACAATTTAAATGTGCTGCATTATTTTGCTCATTGCGCCCTCCTGTGGCCTCGGGAGACAAGCCAAAAGTTTCATTAAGACCTATTTAATCTGCATATAAAACATTAGAAATTAGATATTATTTATTTATTAATTTTTATTGTGTGTTTGAAAATATTTGTTGTTTGTCTCAATAAATTAGGTTAATTAAAAAATACAGTGGTTAAATTTAAGCATTTTTTTCTATTGCTCCGTTTTAAAAAAGGTTATAAAATATTTTAATCAATAATTATCGATACTGAACGATATGAAACATTATATAGTTTATACATTTTTTAGCTATATCGCCCAGCCCTACGTGAAACACTCTAAATTTAGCACACAAAAGTGAGTTTCTATGCCTCTGAACAGAAAAGCAAAAACTCTTTTCAAAAAGGTTTCTTAAAGGGGTCATATGATGCGATTTCAATTTTTCCTTTCTCTTTGGAGTGTTACAAGCTCTTGGTGCATAAAGAAGATCTGTAAAGTTGCAAACACTAAAGTCTCAAAACCAAAGAGATATTCTTTATAAAAGTTAAGAGTTAACCACACCCTCCTAAAACGGCTCGTTTCCGTCTGCCACTGGCTGAATAAATGGATATCGCCGCCTAAAACTCACGTTGTTGGTTGGACATTTGTTGCTATGCCAAGCTGTTTGGGATGCTAAAACAGAGAAATGTTAAAGGAATAGTTTCTCAAAATCTGTTCCGATGAAGAAATAAAATAATCTACATCTTTGGTGGCTTGAGGGCGAGTACATTTTAAGCAAAATTTCAATTTTGGGTGAACTATTCCTTTGAACACTACTCATGGGAATGAACCAACAAATTACATCTTAAATACAAATTACATGTATGTCCTTAAAGGGGTCATCAGTTGATATGATTCTTTAGGGTCTTAATGAAAAGTCTGTAACATAGTTTGGCTAAAATTTCTCAATGGTAGTGTAAAAAACACCTTTTTTACCCTGTCAAATACAGCTCTTTTCAGAGTAAGCCGTTTTGTAGCATTTTCCTTTAAATGTTAATGAGCTCTGCTGACCCCGCCCCTCTCTTCCAAGCTGCTCTC
>NW_015666536.1:438004-443651 GCF_001515625.1 Sinocyclocheilus rhinocerous
ACTCACTTCTTCTGTAGGTGAAGCTGGATCACGAATGATTTGCGTGAACATAGACGCATTTAGGTAGATCGGGGGCGCATTCCCTTCAAAAACAAACGTAATCCACTGCGTCTTCAGCGGCTCAGATGTCGGGAGTAAATGATGACTGCTATGTTCAGTATTACATCCAACAACAGAACACCTCAATCGCGAGTCATTTTTGTCTACATCTGCTCTGGCGGTGAAACACTGGCGGACTGATAACAGCTCACTCAGGCGGGTCTAAGGTAAGATGCTGTTATGAAACGCTATTGTCAATCGAACTATCGTGGGAGGGGCCTGTTTTTGTGACGTCACACAGACAGGCATCTGAGATCGGCTCGATTTGAGAAAGGGGTAAAGATTTTAGATTTTAGCCTGTCGCAATAATCAATATATCGACTTATCGCGCAATATATGTACATGACCTCAATCATTTTTGGTGACGCAATATATCGCCCATTATATTTACTTAAAAATTCATGTCACCGTGTTTTGTACATTCCACTTGCGCCTGTGTCTTTTGCAGCTTCTCGTGCATAACGTGGTGTAGTCATGAGGTGCTAGTTCAAATTTAAAAAATGCTTAACTACAAAAAAAGTTTCATCTGCAGATGTGGTCTTGTTTAGGGATCTGTGCCTTTGTGCATACGGACATCTGAATGCTAAGTAGTGATTGTGTTTTTCAGCATCCGATGACCCCTTTAAAGTTTTTTGGTGGGATAGAAGTATTAAAAAATGCCTTTTAACGGCCTTAGAAACATAAAATCATCGTTATAGGGATAAAATGAAACAGCTACAAGTGCTGGCCACTCTAAACTTTAAAAAGATGTTTCAACACAGTGACAATACAGCTGAACACTCAACATTCGTTGTTTAAAGTCTGACTCCAACACAGCCTTTACTGAGTAACCTTCACAGAGATTGATTGGCTGCCTATTAACATGGATATAATGGACTTGGTTATATCAGGATACAGCATACAAATAAGTCCATGATGATGTCAAGAAACATAATGCAGACTTGACAAGGACGGGTCAGCAGCAACTATACTAAGCTTGAAAATGAAAAGCATAATCAAAAGTACAAAACATATCCAATAAATAGTTTCATAAGCAAGCACTGTTACTCGTTTCAAATGCAAAGAGGTTGTTTTTGAGATGTTTTTGATGCACAGAACTTTGACATATTATAGGTGGGCCTCAGGGGAAAAATAGAAAAAAGGACTATCACTTTAAAGAATATAAATACAAATTAAGCTTAATCAGTGGCATGCTTGTTTGGTAAAACATGGTAAAGAAATGCATGATCAATAGAAGCCTAAATTTTCAATGTAAGCAAAAAACTGCTGTTAAACAGCTGCTTTCATTTTTAAACTACAATATTGAAGGCCTTTGATCAGAAATCAGTCACACATTAATATGCCTGTCATGGAAAAGTTATTCTATTCATTCCACCAGACTTCATATTCATGTATGTATTCATAATGTGAAGAGATAGTACATTTAATTACATGCCCAATTTTTTTGGCAAGTAATTAAAAACTTTTTGAAACCAAATTGTTGGCATACACAAAGGGCAACAAAAATGCATTACAAGCAACCTTCAACATTAAAAGGAGGTTCCTGTTTTAAAGTTTAGGGGCAGTTAATGAAGTCTCTCCCACCACATACGGGAGTTCACAAAATACACAAAAAAAATGAAGAAAGGTTAAAAGGTTGCTGAAGCTGCACATACCTCTCACATGTGTGATTGCACATTTGGCAGAATCTCTAAAGTAGATGTTTCAGCAACCTCATGAATTTTGAAATGCATCAATAAAAAGTAAGTATTTTTCGGTAATAGGCCCTCACCCTAGAAGTATTCAGGGCAATATTTTTTTACTGCCACACCACGTTTCCTGAACATGAACATGAACATGGCGGTTTTATTTAAGATATGTTAATAGCATTCAAATGGGATCAGGGTTACAATTAATCTCAGCAAATGGCACTTTAAAACAAATGGCTTCCTAACAACAAAACGTATTTGAACGACACATATATCATGAAATTTTAAAGGGGTCATATGATGCTGCTAAAAATAACATTATTTTACATACCTTACTGTTCATAAAATTAAAAGGGAAAATTTAGGCTCAATTAATTTTTTTTTTTCTAAGCTATCCATTTTAAAACTGTAAAACAATCTACACTAAAAAGCAGCAGAAGTGCCATACTGCGTCCTAAATGCTTAAAAGTGATTTAAAATAAAATTATTTAGTATAAATTAATTTATAAATAAATGAGTAAATACAAAAAATAAATTAATATTTATATACACTACAAAAACATTTTTTAAAAATAATGCAACAGTTTGTATAAATATTTGAGTTGACAACTTCTAATGAAATTATGTTCAAACACACTACATTGAGTTAGAACTTAATTTGTAGCATAAACAATTTTTAAGCGATTACTCAAATTAAGCGGTTCCAAAAAACTAGAAGAAAAGTCTTATCTATATCATTTCAAATTAACAGCACATGCAAAAATGTAAATTATTAAGCATGTGAAGTTAATGAAGCAAGTTTTACTTGTCAATGAAGTAAGATATTACAGCGTTGGCACAGTCATTCCTCATATGGTCAATGTAGTTTAATTTCATTTAAGTTACTACATCTTTTTTTAAATAAATTAATGCAGAAAATTTGTTTAGATTATACACAATATTACATTAATGTCATATTCAAATCAATATTATTATTTCAATAGAACTTATCAAAATAATGTTTGGAAGTTTCTAAAGCAATAAATTAGAATTTTTAATTTGCAACCATGCATTTAAGTTGTGGTAACAGGTGACATGAATTTATTTTTTGGAGTGTAAAACTAAGGATAAATATCGACCTCTTTTCCTGTGACAAGTATGGAAACTTAATTAGAGAATTTCTTTGTCAATCCATCATGCTAATTAATAGCTTTCAACTCACTGCCACCACAGTTCCCTTTCTCTTACCTGGTGGTCCTGAATTTTACGGCCCACTACTCTGAAGGCGTTGTTGCCAGTGTGGTGATAGATGTGGACTCGACTAAAGCCTGTAGATCCACCAGCCGGAACCCACTTCTTATTGGCGTCGTCATATACCATGACAGCAGCCCGCGCCTGACAGATACTCTGCTCACTGAAAAGGAAGAAAAGAGAGACATATGAATGATTGGATGGTGGAAAACAAATCTGCCTTGAATAATCTTCAATGGTTAAAACACTCATTCAATAAAACTCAAAATTCAATAACGTAATTAATTTTTTTTTTTTAATTTTCAAAGTCCTCCCGCTGTCTCTGGTTTAAAATGGGCAATAAATATGGGAATCAGTGCATTAAATTCAATGAGAAGTCATTGTAAGGTAATAATTGCAGTAGATAACTCTTCTTCCAATCACAGAAAGCTTTAAACCATAGAGAAGTAACCATCCGTCATGTGATCCTGCATTGGCACTCAAATGCAGTACACCTTTATGGGTCACGCTTTCATTAAGCAGTCACCCATCTAATGTAAACACTGGAAATCAAATTCCCCCGTCTCTCTGCTCACTTTGCACTATAGAGCAACTCTTCCTTGCATATAACACTAAATTATTTACAATGACTTCCAACTTCCCACTTGCGAGCCACTGAAAGGTGCTAACACACACTTACTTTGTCATGTGATCAAATGGAAGCAACACTTTTAACGCAGGTGGAAAAAGGCGAGAGCGAGAAAACGAGAACGGGTGGAAAAAGTGCTCCGACCTTGTGAAAAAATATTTCTGGTTGTGCACATCTCCCTCCTTTAGAAACATTGACAATGTTTTGGCCGTATATCATTCAATAAATCTGTTCTAGTTGTAATGAATCTGTGTCACTTTGTTTGCGAAATGGAAAACAAGACAAAGAAATGAAAGCTAGATTTTATGTCATAGTTTTTGACCAGCTGCATTTTGTCAGTTGCTTGGTTTATTTGCACCAAATAATTCCTGGTCTTCCTGGTTGAGACACTGTAAAACTAGCACCAATACCCTGATGTCCCTACTATTTGATTTACACTAATATAAATTCTCACAAAAAAATTATGCAACTTAATATTCACATACAAAAGATCATCACCTCTGTGGAGATGGAAAGACTTTGAGATCAGATGCCACATGGCTAACAGCATTAAGTTAATCGGGTAAAATAAACAATCATGACAAAGCACTCTAGAATATACATCGACAGACTGTCCAGTGTTTTGTTTTGCTTCTCCCTGAAATCAATCTGAGGACTGAGATGAAATCCCGGGATCATCGGCCCGACAGATAAGGGCTAATCTAACAGGATTGTCTGCCGAGACCAATCCCTGCACTTTAATTAATGAACAGGGGTGCAGGAGTGGGCCGAGAGGGCTCTCCGGTGCTTTCTGTTATATTACAGAGTAATAGATGGCAGACAGTCAGAGAGCTAATGGTTTACACAGGACAACTGGCCAAGGGGAGAGAGCCATGACACATCCAAAGCAAACCCCATTCTGTCAACAAATCTATGACTCAAATAGAAAACATTTACATCCCCAAACAGTTCTTGCAAAGAAACCCCAATGCCATTTCATTTTTTAACTATTAAATGTTTTAAACAATTAATAAACAAATCAAAACAAATTATCCAAAAAAAAACTATTTCTCTCTCTCTATATATATATATATACATACATATATGTATATATGTGTATATATATATATATATATATATTAGGGATGTGCATCTCATGACTCAGGCCGATACGATACGAATCTCGATGCATAGCCAACGATATGATACATTAAAGATACATATGAAGGAAGTACCGATGCGATGCGATTCAACCCTATTACGATGCAGTGCGATCTGTTTTCGATTCGATTCGATTCAACACAATGCGATTTGATGCAATATGATGCAATGGAGAAAATATGATCACTTTAATTCCTCGAGGCCTGTTTCATAAATCTAGTTAACCATATAAGCCAGGCTTATTTCAGTTATCTGACTCATTGTCAAATTATTTGGTTCCATAAAGCAAATTTAACATAGGCCTAGATCAAGCGTAAAATCACTGAATTAAAAATGAAAATTTCGATTGCGCTCAGTCTGTTTAATGCGCATGCGCGCGTCAACCTCGCCCACTCCTGACAGCAAAATGGATATGTTTGCATGACTTTCTAACATTTACAGATGAAAAATATACCTGTGACATGTCAGTTATGCACTGAGGAAAACACAACGTCTCAAATGCATTAAACAGCACAGATATATGAACCGCTTTAGCCCCGATTGATTTGTTAGGTTATTTCAAGTCAGGTTTTGGACTTTAATCCCAGTTTTTCCTCGAGTCTCCGTGGTGTTGTGATGATGCGTCTTATTCACGCAGCAGCAGCAGCAGCAGTAAAGCGCGCTTGAGAAAAAGTTTAGAGAGGAGAAATCAATCTACTTATAAAATATTGGTCATATTGGTCAGGTCACTTTCTAAATAATAAAAGTATAGCGCATCCACTAGTAATTATATATAAATGAATCTGTTTTTACCGATGCAAATATGTTAGAAACGATGCATCGCGATATAAATGCCAACTTGTAGCCGATGCACACTTTTTAA
>NW_015666536.1:448580-456197 GCF_001515625.1 Sinocyclocheilus rhinocerous
ATATATATATATATATATATATATATATATATATATATATACACACACACACACACACACTCATACAACACATTAAAAAATATATAAAAATACATAAATAAAAGCAGAACTCTTATTCAGTAGCCTGACTTTCGAGCTTCATCTGGAGCTGAGATCATAGACTTCAGCATTAAGAGCATCAATATGAGGGTCATGATAACAGCCGACAAGGACGAGATGGACCACACTGCAGGTATTTGCTGATCTCATGATAGCTGGAAATGATCGTTTCACCCACATCTTGCTACTGTACGTAAATTCAATCTGACACTTTAGCAGGTCTGGAGAACTGAAGATTTCAGTCTCACAGTCCGACTACAGTCAGTCCACCATTCCTGTTTATAGTTGTCCTGATTTGGCAATAAAACTACCTAATAACCTTCAAACACATAATTTATCCCTTCAACTTCATTCCAGAGGTGCAAATAAATTCCAAGGACAGAGGGAGACTAGCACAAGGGGTTCTGTGATCATGAAAGGAAAACTTCACTTGATGGAATAATGCACATACCCAAATAATGACAGCTATGCAATCTATGCTCACATTTTCTCATAAATCACAGCATTAACAAGCCATTTAGGGAATTTGTCAAAATAAAAAGCTCTGGTGCTGGAATTGGTGCAATTAATAAAGCAGATTAACATAAATATTAAGCTAAACTACTGGTGTGTGTGTGTGTGTGTGTGTGTGTGTGTGTGATTATCGATTGCGTCAAGTACAAAACACATTTAATCTTTTTCAAGCCTTATATTATTTGTCTTTCTTCAAAGCTTAAGTGAACAATAGTAATTAATAATTATATTAATGTTAATTGGCAAATAATTGACTGAACCTCTGTTGCAAGTGTTTGACATTTGGATCAAAGATGAATCAAAAAACTGTTTGGTTAATGTTTAAACAAATTAATTTGACTGTAAATTTGACAAAGTGTGATCAAAAACCCTCTGATATAAAAAACATCCAAAGCACTGCAGCAATGCAATCAGGAAACATTTTCATTCCCTCATCACTTTAACATCTCAATAGCTAAAAAATACGACATCAGAGAGCTTCGTGCTGAGGCTGCAGAGACGCGGGAGCAAGCGCTGCCTGCAAAATGCTCTGGGGAAGAGCATGGTAAACCAAGATCTGATTATGCAACCCAGCGCCCACAACATCAGGAGAAATAATCATCAACCTTCTACACAGCTCAAAGTAACGTCCTCGATGACAGCTCCATTGTCTCTGGCCATGTAACACACTCATTCACAAATAAACTACACAAGTTAAGATGAAGGGATACTTGTTGCAGCATGTGTGATAATGGCATTGCATATATAAACATGGATGCGATTTCTGTGCATGCTGACAACAGGCCAAGGATGCTGCTGCCAAAATAAATTATGCAACATTGTGAATATCATCATTTTAATGTGTTTTTTATTCAGCCGTTAAGTTTTACAAACCTTCACTGTCTCCATCCAAACTGTCTAATTCAATTTGCTTCGGCACTAAGAAATGTTTACAGAAACTTTTTTTATGCATTAAAATGTTTTAGTAGTACAAATTCATCTAGTTAAATATTGTTCTTCAATTTGTATTGATGTTTCAAACTAATTAAAGATCAGAAAAAATAATATATTTTGTGTATTCATTTAATTAAAAAAACTGTGGATTGCATTAAACATTTTACATTTATCCGGCAACAATCGACGTTGGTAAAATTTGTAAAAAATTGATTTTAAAATAAAATCATCCATTTAGGCAATTTCAAATTATGCATTAACATTCTATATAATTCACGAGTAGGGGTAGGTTACTTGTGAATTATACATGGATCTTAATATTTGTGTTGGCACATAATGAACTAGCCCTGAAGGTTTGACATGAATCATGCATGTCACGAAGGCCAACTCCGACATGCTCACACTTTAACACTTAGTTTGTTTACACAGCTTAAATTGTCTAACACTATAATTCAAACTGCCATCTCTAAGCCACATAACAAATCCATTGAGACTCTAGCAAACACAAGGAATCAAACCTCCTCACAAGTCAAGCGGACCCACTGGCCTCAGGTTTAGAGATCTACAGCAATCCTGCTCAGAGGCCAAGGGATTTCAGAGGTATTGTTGAGATCTTGTGCAAAGAATATCAAAAAAGATTGAAACACAGACAAACAGTGAGACAAAGTCTTAGTCATAGTTGCCACCTTAATATCAAAGTATCACAATATAACCTGACAGAGAAAACCACAATGTGTTTCACAATCAAACCTCCTCACAAGTCAAGCGGACCCACTGGCCTCAGGTTTAGAGATCTACAGCAATCCAAGGGCCAAGGGATTTCAGAGGTATTGTTGAGATCTTGTGCAAAGAATATCAAAAAAGATTGAAACACAGACAAACAGTGAGACAAAGTCTTAGTCATGGTTGCCACCTTAATATCAAAGTATCACAATATAACCTGACAGAGAAAACCACAATGTGTTTCACACAATGAAGGAAAACTGATATAGATCTTGAAGGACAAAGCATCATGCTGTACATCTTCAAGGTTGAATTGCTGGGAAATGTGCCCTCTAAACTTACATAGACAATGCTGCAAGAGAAAAAAGCCCACAAACAAGGGATACAATTTAGCCTTCTTTGAAATCATGTTTGCCAATTTAGTGAAGAGCACAGTCCTTTGGGTCAATGATTCAATTCAGTGAGTAACAAAGGTATTTTCATGGTGTTTGAGTGAGACTAGAAATGCAAGAGAAAGACTGGGTCGTCATCAGGGTGGGGGGACAACTGAGAAAGTCCCAGGCCCTGTGACAAAAGAAGCCCATTGAATACCCTCTATGGTATAAACTACTCACTAGACCTAGGCAAGTAGTCAGATAAAAAAAAATAAAGGACTATTTTGAACTGATTCTTTTTAGTGAATCAGAAATTAGCACAAAATTTCTCCTTACAAATATGCCTACTTCCATACTATGCAGTATGTGAAAAACAGTACATGAAAATAGTAGTATGTCCAAATTCATAGTATTTGAAAAACAGCTGGCCAAAAGTACCTGGATGACCTATTACTTCCAATGAGAATCTGAAGTAGGGCTGCACGATAAATCGCATGCATGGGAGAGGAGTTTTGAATGACAGTGAAGCGACGGCAATGATGCTGAAAGGTCACATGACAATGGCAATATGGTAGAGACAGTACGTCCAAAAAGGTAAGTTACAGGTTTGAATCAGACTGAAATAAATCAGAATGATAAAAAATAGAATCAAATAAAATGGAAATTGGAATTGAATCAAATAAAATCAAGAGAGTCAAAATTGTAATAAAATCTGTAGAGATACCCAGCTTTATTTACAAACAGGTTTTCTGAACAATCACCTTATCTGTCATTGGTCGGTTAAACAGTCCCACCGCAAACTTATGCCTTTGGTTGAGCCAATATTGCCATGTTCAAGGATATTCTCATTACATGGTTTACCTGCGATTACATCTGCTTATTAAAACTGAGATACGAGAAATCCCTTCAACACTGGGGAAAAAAATGACAGATTTCAGCTTTAATAGGACAATGGCCCAAATAATCAATGACAACAAAGCATAAAAACTAAATGTCTCCTTTTGAGCGATTCTACAAATCCCTAAGAGAGCCACAGACTCCTAAAATAACACTTCTGCTGCGCTTCACCTACTCAACTAACCACAGGTGCGTGATAAAGAGCAGACAGGAGCTATTTTAAACCATACTCCTGTAACAGAGATGGCTCAGGCTGAGAGCTGACTGCTCACAGGGAGCTCGAGGGTCCACGGCATGGTGTAGGCGTTGCAGGGAGCTGGAAATAGGCTCCGACTCCCACTGTGAGATGCATACCGTCTCACAGCCACAAGGTAAAATCAGCATACAGTGACAAATAACTGAATCCCTGATCACAGTCTACAAAATGAGATCATGATGAACCTGGCAAGATGTGACCAAAAAATACATACAAGATATAAATAATATATATACCATACACTTACTACCATTCAAAACGTTGGGGTCTGTGTGTTTCTGAAAGAATTCTCTTATGCACATCAAGGCTGCATTTATTTGATGAAAAATACAGTAAAACAGTAATTTTGTGAAATATTATTACAACCTAAAATTAAATTTTTCAATTTTAATACATTTTAAAATGTAATTTATTCCTGTGGTGACAAAGCTGAATTTTCAGCAGTCATACAGTCCTCTGTGTCACACAATTCTTCAGAAATAATTCCAATATGCTGATTTGGCGCTCATAAACATTCTTATTATTATCAATATTGAAAACAGCTGTGCTGCTTAATATTTTTGTGGAAACTGAAACATTTTTTCTGGATTCTTTGATGAACAAAGTTTGAAAGAACAGCATTTATTTGAAATACATATTTATATATAACGTCTTTTCGGTCAGTTCTGATCAATTAATTGTATCCTAGGCAGAAAAAAAGTATTTTCCACAAGTTTAGACTCTCTTTAGGGTCTTCATGAAATGTCTGTAGCATACTTTGGTGAAAATTCCTCAATGGTCGTATAAAACAACACCCTTTTTACCTTGTCAAAAACAGCTCTGTTCACAGTGACCCGTTTCGGTGCATGTCTCTTTAAATGATAATGAGCTACTGCTCACTCCACCCCTCACTTCCGTTTTTTGTGTATTCAGTACTATAAAAACTAAACTAATCCACTACGTTGTCAGTGGCTCTGATGTCGGTAGAAAATTGAGACTTTTGTTCACTTTTACATCCAACTACAAAACACCAGCATTGCTTACGAGACATTGCTGTTGCTACAGCTGCTCGAACACGGAGAAAATCACGAACAATGTACAACTGGCTGAGGGCGGAAATATGCTAATACGGGACAGTCCGTCAGTGGTTGTGGGCGGGGTCTGAGCAGCATGACATCATACTGCTCAGAAAATCAAAACAGCTTGATAATTGAAAATCAAAACAGCTTGATAATTGAGACTGTTTAGGTTTTTTGGGGGATTAAAAAGAGGAGTGAATGGATTTTTATCATTGTATAATCATTGTGTGTTTTATCATTGTACCAAGTCACATTTATATGTAAACACAATGTAAAAGTGAATTTTGCATCCAATGTCCCATTTAAAAAATTTTTTAATAATCTTAATGACCAGTCCACACAATTTTGAACAATATTGTATACATAAAGCCACCAAAAAGCACAGGTAAAATAGTCTGTACAACTTCTGAAGCTTTATTACAGCTTTGTATAAGGAACCGATATTTTTTTTAATGCATTATTCACTAATAATATTCAGATCAAATATGGTACAGGTTTTAATTTCTGGTCAACCTGTATTTTATGTATACCTGCATTTGATTTTTAGAGCATCTCTTGAGAAGAGAAGATTTTCAGTGAATAACCTGTTTTTGGAAGAGCCATCAATCTGCCACTTCCATGGTGATTTTTTTTGGCAGTGTGAACTGTATGGAAAAACAATTCAGCAATTCTGAATCTTACTCTTTCAGTATGACTGCTTAGGAGGCGTTTGGAAGGGCAGGAAGTCGAACTCACTATATGAAGCAGCACGTCAACTGATTCAGCACTTGTATCTGTTTTCCTGTGCATTTAATTTCCTCCATTTTGAGGAGGATATTTCATTATGCATTCCACAGAACTGTCCGTGATACAATCTTCATGCCAATTCAAAAGAATTCAGACTCTGTAGTGATCACGCACTAGTGTCGAGAGAGACATCCTCATAAGTCACAATCCCTCGTTAGGTTTTTTTTTTTTTTTTTCTCCCTTTTGGTCTTTTTATAGATTGAGGAATTAAAGCCATCCCCTTAGGAACACTGTGTACATGGGTGGGTTTTATGTGTAGCTCCTACATAATAGATACTGGCAGATACTGGGGGGAAAAAATATTCTGTATGAGAAAGGGGAAAAAATAACAGAGCCATTCAGGCTTCTCTTTCTCTTGCCTTTTGTTTTGCTCTATACACAAGCTCTGAGCGCATGATCAGTACTAAATAGACAGTAAACTGGTCTATCCCGAGACAATCCCAAAAATACTAAATGGCTATTAATACTCTCAACCCGGTGTTCACCGTTCACCTTGGCATCCTTACTATGATCCTTTACAGCTAATGACAGCAACTGCTTCCTTCCACAGTCGAGATGGAGTCCCTGAGCTGCCAACACCTCACCTCCTCCACAGAAACTGCAAAAACTGACTTAAAAATACACTCCACTCACAAACCATGAGTCACGCAGAACACCCATTTCGGTGGATGCCAGTGCAGATTCATTCATCCCATGCTTTGCAGGACAATGGGAGACATCATCACTGTATAAACAGCTCTGGTGACATCCTCTGCATGGGCAGCTATTTGTGAGAAGAGTCTGCTTTTAAACCACTGGCAAGGGGACAAGAACACACTTAAAAAGGACGGAAACCAATGCGAGCAGAGTGCTAATACCGTTTTAATTCACAGATCCTTGAGTACGGACACAAAATGAGCAATATGAAAACTGAAAAATAAAAGTCAGCACCAGCAGATACAAAAAATGTGCCAAATATTTATTAAATATAGAAAAATAGAGCATTCATTTTAGTGAATGAACTGACATTCCATATTTTTATCTGGACGTCATAGTAATTTTTAATTTATATTAGATTTTTTCATCTGATAACAACACATCACGTATATTAAATTACTTAAAAAAATACAATGTAATTATTATATTATATTTTAATAAAATATTAATAATAATCTATATGAAGTGTTGATTTTCATTTATATCAAATCAATCAATTAGGGATGTAACGGTATGAACATTTTTAATTAAAACATAAACATTAAATTAACATTAACATGAAGCCCTAATAATAATAATAATAATAATAAATCATTTCAAAGTTGGGGTTGATTTCGAGTTCACATACAAATATAAATAGAATAGGCTAATTAAATTTGTCTATTTTAATGTAAGACAGCATATTTTTCGTCAGTGATAGAAATATGATTTAAGACGGTAGTGTAGAAGGAGTAGGGCATAGGGATGCTCACTTCTGTTTGGAATTCGCCCCATGTCTCTTGTATCACCGCAGAGGCGCGGACGCGGCTCTCTCGTTTCATTCAAATGCAGCTTGCCGTCTTGCGTCTGTTTCTGATTGTATTGAAAATGAAATCAGAGGAATTTAGTATTAATAATACTACTATAATTTTGCTGTAGTGATCATATTGTCCTGACGATATCGTGAAACCGGTAATCGTTCCATCCCTACAATCAATTATAATTTATATCAAAATCAATTATAATGTGTGTGTGTGTGTATGTGTGTGTGTATTAGGGGTGTAACGATATTCAAACCGAACCGAAAAACCACGCTACACCACCCATGGTACGTACCGCGGTACCGTGGTACTTAGGCCTGTCGCAATAATCAATATATCGACTTAGCGCGCAATATATGTACATGACCTCAATAATTTTTGGTGATGCAATAAATCGCCCATTATATTTACTTAAAAATTAATGTCACTATGTTTTGTAAATTCCACTTGCGTCTGTGTCTTTTGCAGCTTCTCGTACATAA
>NW_015666536.1:456610-461861 GCF_001515625.1 Sinocyclocheilus rhinocerous
CAGGGAAAAATCTGTAGATGGAAAAATCTCCATACAAGTTCTTTGTGCATTTTTCTTTTTTTCTACTTGTTACTTTGCACTTTTTGTTAGAAAATGTTTATTTACTGTTTATTCAGGTTTTTTTTAAGGTATCTAATATTTTGATATTTAATTTCCATGATCTAAATATTCTTAATTTAAAGTTTGTTGTCATTTGGAAGTGTGCAGGTCTTCTTGCATTATTATGCTGTTACATTATGATTATATATTCAGTGGCATAAAATGGTCTTTAAAATGACAATAATATCGCTTATCGCAATTATTTCTGGGGCAATATATCGCACAACAAAAAGTTGTTATCGTGACAGGCCTAGTGGTACTCTATTGGCCTACCTGCCCCTACTGAGACACTTCAAACACGTACAGCCACGATGGTTTTGAATTGCTTGAATCACTTTGAAAAGGAAGGTACCATTAAGGGCAATAATTAAAATATTTAATTTATAATATTATAAAAAAAATTATATTGTATATAAAGATAATGATTCTGAGAAAAATAAAATTAAAGGGTACATTTATGCTGAGAATATAGTGATCATCTCTAATAAATTTCAAATTGGAAATGTTGTTAGGTTATATGCCATCAGCATCAGTGAATTATGACCTTTCCTCCCCTCTAAGAGACATTGAGTACGTTTACATGGACATCAGTAATCTAATTATTTATCTTATTCTGAATAAGACAATATTATGATTAAGGTGTTTACATGAGTTGCTTTTAGAATATTCCTTTCATGTTCCCGTTTTACACGTTATAATACATAAATCGATTAATGGCGCATGTCATTACGTTCCCACACGACGCCATCCGACGATCTCTCCTGAATTTCACGTATCAACATACAGTTTGTCTTCGGTACCATATACAGTTTAGGGTGTTTCATTTTTAATTTTACGAAAGCTTCAAGTGCAGTTAATTATTTGTCATGCTATACGCAAGACGACGACGGATAAAAATGTGCCTTCTTGAAGCCATGCTCTTTTGTTTGCCGACAAATGGTTTACCACTGCCGTGTGTGTATCCTGTCGCAAAATGTCGTGAAAAGTCCTACACAACGGTGATAGTGTGATTAAGGTGTGTACATGTCTATACTGCACTTCAATAATGAGACTAAAATAGGAATACTCCACGTGTCTTAATTCGATTTCTGTTTACTTCGAGTATGACTTTAGCCGGATTAAGGTAATCAAAAATCTTCGACACCCAAAGCACCAGCTCCGAACCAGGAAAAGTGGTTCGTAAATAGCACCAAAACATTGCTGTTCTAGAAGTAAGAACCGCTTGCATCAGGGGCTGGGGACGGGGTTACCGTGATCAACAAGATTAACAGAAATTTTGACCGCCATTTTTGAAATAGCAGCTAAACACGTACACGTTGAATTCGCCATGTTTGGATGCCGATGAAGATTCACAAAGCCATGAACATCAATAGCAATGCAACGTCCACCATTGCTGATTGTGTGTTTAGGCTTGATCGGGCTGCATCGGTGCTGCGCGGACCGGTTGGTGTGCCGCAGGAGTGATTGGAAAGCAGACGACTCTCTTTATGCTTTTGGATCGCTTTCGCGGTACTTTGGTGTCGTGCGCCGATCGGTCTGCATGGCGCCGATGCATCTCTAACAAGCCTGTTGTGTTTGGCGCTGTCGCGCTAGCGTTACTGGGAAAGATGAGATGTATTCAGTGACGTAAGACCTGGCTCTGTGGTGGCTCTCTAGTGCGTGGAAAGGCAAACAGGTTCTTAGAAGGCTCGCCAGTTGAACCAACTCCGAACCGGCAATAGCACTGGCTCTGAACTAGCACCCGGTTCATGCTGGTGGAAAAGGTGTAATTGAGGAAACCACAAGCACTTTTCAACAATTAAACAGGTAGACACGTTTTAAGTTAGAGAATGTTGAACGAAGTTTGTAATACATTTGACACCGAAACACTTTAGAGAAAGCTCTGTTCTACCCAATATCTACTCTAGCACAAATTTATGCCTTTTTCCTTCAGGCATCCTTGTTTGACTGGCCACTAAAAAACACCAGCAAAATACTGCTATCCTAAATACGTTTTCACTTTGACAGCTGCCATCTGTCATCTTTATCTAAGCAGTGTGTCGGGTATAATCCACACAGTTTGACATGCAGGACATTCAACATGTTCATGGTTGTATAGTAAAGCCAGATGGATGGCTTTACGAAGTCTAAGAAATATTAGTTTCCTCTTTTTATTCATAAGGATTTTTTACTCTAAATAGGTTTCCAATTACAATTTGAACTCAAGCTGACAATAATTACTGTGACCTTTGACAGCATCTTGGAAACCACAATTTCAACCACACAAAACCGCTATTTCATTAAATCACTGAATAGTTTAAGTTATGCCAAGCTAACATTGCCCTCTGAAACCATATTCCATCTTTTCTAGATATGAATAGAAAATGTTTCTTTTATATAAAAATGTGTTAATATAATAATAAATAATAATGATAATAATAATAATACAGGTGCATCTCAATAAATTAGAATGTCGTGGAAAAGTTCATTTATTTCAGTAATTCAACTCAAATTGTGAAACTCGTGTATTAAATAAATTCAATGCACACAGACTGAAGTAGTTTAAGTCTTTGGTTGTCACATTTAACAAAAACCCACCAATTAACTATCTCAACAAATTAGAATACTTATTAAGACCAATAAAAAAAACATTTTTAGCCTTCTGGAAAGTATGTTCATTTACTGTACATGTACTCAATACTTGGTAGGGGCTCCTTTTGCTTTAATTACTGCCTCAATTCGGCGTGACATGGAGGTGATCAGTTTCTCTATGAATATCTAAAAATACATAAACTATATATACTCATACATATGTTTTGTTTGCATTTAAAGTGGACTGAATGTGTTGCCAACTCAAAAATTAACATTCCCAATATTCCTAATATGATGCCATTTAATATTTAAATACTAATTTTTACGAGTTGGGAACACTTTTCTGTGGCAACACTTTAATTGGAAAAAAAGTAATGTGTATATAAAGTTTATATATTTAAGAAATTTAAAAATGTTTATAATAGTCATTATTATTATTACTATATAATTGTATTATTATTATTACTATATAAATATCCAAAAAATACATACATAGAAACTAAAAACATACATGTTTTTGCTTGCATTTAAAGTGGAGTGAATGTTTCCAAAGCAAAAGTGTTAACCAAAAATAAAAATCTTAAGAATGAGCAGCCTCAACTCATAAAACAGGACCAGCACGACAGGTTTTACTCCGCACAGTAATGCAAAACATCAACATCAGCTAAACAAAGAATTTCAAACAATCTTCTCATTACAGAGAAAACTACCACCAACACCTCACCACAGTACAAACCTGGTTTTTCAGAGAGCCTCAGGTTATTCTGGTGTTTACATACACAAGGCAATTCACTTTTAACAAAGTAACAGGTAAGTGTTGACAGTGACCTGTTTTGCCTCGACTGAGCTGCTATTCACACCCAAAGAACACACTGACTTCTCACACCAAACCTTTTGCATGTATGGAGGTTCCCCCTTAAGAACATCATAAGTGATAGCCTACTTATTAGACATGACAGCGAATGGCAGCATGGTTTATAAAAACACCCTATTCATTGCAGCTAAATGGGGAAACACCTTTCCGCCAAAGACTTTTAAACACTTACTGGAAGTGTGAAATGCAATTTAATTTGGTTGAGACCCTTTATCAGTAAAACGAGGACAAAAATGAACTTTGATACAGTCTGTAGGGCAATATTTGTGTGATGGGATAAACTAGCCATCAATGTTTGATGAGTGAATTTGCAGAGCACAAATGTTGGTAGCCTGCCACTGGTTTTATAGGCCAATTTGTGCATCTCCCATCCATTCCACAGGGAGCTATTAGAGCAAATGAAACTAATCTTACTAAAAACATTTTCCACCACACTTCCTAAAGCAGCTCACATCCTCCATAACTACAATAGAGCATTGCTTTATTAATCCCAGACAGCCAACGATGAAGCAGAAATTAAACTGACGAGAACCTAAACAATGCATTTCAACAATATATTTAAGGACGCAACAGTTGCTTGTATCAGGAAAACAAATCCAGTGCTCGTACGTACCGGTGGACTTCCATTTTTGAAGACAGGGTGCATCTTTCATTCAGTATGAAGCCGGACACCTTGCATTGTGCTGCAGACTGGAGCTGCATGGCTTCCCCCGGCTCCGACGCTGCAGATTCGATCCCGATCACACTCGCCTATTCATCGCGTTCCCCCTATTCTGAATGCATCGGTGAATCATTATTTAGAGATGGGCGCAAGTCAGCGGTGCTTCTCCATGCTGCTTGCGTACACAATCCCGCTTTTCACAGTGCTGGACGGTAACCTGGCAACAGGCATTTGAGCGCTCACAGTTGTTAAAGGAGATCACGTTTGGGAAGATGAAATTGCTACGCTGTTTTAATACTGCTCAACTGAGCAGGCTTTTTCCCGCCCTGCCTCTCTCTCTTTCCCCCTTGCTCTGGTCTTTCCTACCCCCACCCTCCTCTCTTTATTCTGTGCTGCTCCGTTTCAATAGTGATTTATCTTTGCTGGCTAAGCTTTGTTTTGAAGCAGCATGTGCAAGCAAGCATCTGTGTAGAATGAAGTAAACATTATTTCAAATGGAGGATACGCAGAACGCTAAATATTTAAGTAGCTTTGATCTTTGAGGTAATAAAAAAGCAGAAAACTCGTATTTTTGGCCTTATGTGACCTCTCAGGTCACAAACATACTTTAAAGGGGTCATATGACGTTGCTAAAAAGAACATTATTTTGTGTATTTGGTGTAATGCAATGTTTATGCGGTTTAAGGTTCAAAAAACACATTTTCCACATACTGTACATTATTGTTGCTCCTCTATGCCCCGCCTTTCTGAAACGCGTCGATTTTTACAAAGCTCATCAGTCGGAAAAGCGAGGTGTGCTAGTGTGTGACAAGCCCCTTACCATACTGTGATGCCGTGTCCCAGCCAGAGCGACGAGACAAAAACATTAAAAACATTAAACAGGCTTTGTGTTGACAAACATGCGACGCGGGCAGTGGAATAGGTAAAACATGCAAGAAGATGGGAGTGAACTTATTTTAACTTGAATGCAGTGTTTTTAGAAAGCCGTTTCGTGCATGAGACGCTGCAAGAGACGCGAGCGCAACAGTCAAACACATCCATGTTTA
>NW_015666536.1:463657-481221 GCF_001515625.1 Sinocyclocheilus rhinocerous
CGGTCTGAAAAGCGAGGTGTGCTCTGATTGGCCAGCTATCCAGTGCTTTGTGATTGGCCGAATACCTCAAGTGTGTGACGGAAATGTTAAGCCCCTTACCATACTGTGATGCCGTGTCCCAGCCAGAGCGACGAGACAAAAACATTAAAACCCATTATAAATGAGGCACTTGTTGCATCCAATTAGTTACAATTAATTACAGATTATAATGACTTATACTGTCTTTTTACGCATTGCGTAAACCTAAAACCATGTCTGCATTAGGGCTGCACAATAAATCGAATGCGATATTTAATGTGCATCTTGTCAGTAAAGCCGCTTCGGTAATCAGTGGTAAATCTCCATCACGTGCGGGCTTTCACATTGAGCAGCACCACGTTCATAATCGCGCTCTACACTGCTCAAAGCTTGCGTTTGAATCGTCAGTGGCAAATTCTTTAAATATGAAAACTTACTTACAGGCTGTGAGTCAGAAGCACCAGACTGTCCTTCCAAAGTTGGAATTGCCCCACTTTATAGAAACAGACACTGCATTGTAGTCTACTCTCTCAGGAAACAGTCCTCGTCCTCCATAAAATGCGCTGCACACATCTGAATATTTGGGTTGAACTGTTCTGGGACAGTGTTGTAAACACAACTTAACCACTGATTTCTAGTTGTGTCCTCTTTTGGAAGATATCTCTTTGGATTTGAGACTTTAGTCTTTGCAACTTTAGTCTTTATGCACCAAGAGCTTGTAACACTCCAAAGAGAAAGGAAAAATTGAAATCGCATAATATGACCCTTTAAGTACTTATGTAAAATGTGAGCGCTTGGACGGGAACATACCTCAGTACTGAAGGGGGCACTGGAGTTACCTTCAGATGTCGTGCCGTTAAACCAGAGGTGTTAGAATTCAATTAAGTTACAATACTGAGTTATCTTTGATCAGCTAAGATTATTTTCAGAGTGTCTAGGGCTGGACGATATGCTTGAAAATATTATATTATTTAATATCAATACTAATCACAATATTTTATACCAGGAAATGTATTGCACATTGTTAGACCTCAAGAATAACTACTAAATAATAAAGCAATCTTTTAATTTACGGCGCCATGAAATCAGTTGTATTTTTTCCCAAATTCAGTTTTCTCCATTTTATTTTTTTCTGGATTTTTTCTGTGACCTTATTATTATTATTATGAGATGTACACTTGTATGTGTAAACACCTCTGTCATCTTCTCATCATCTTTTAAGTTAAACCAAACTTTTATTTTGTCATGAAGACCTTTGAGTTTGACAGCAGCATACTTTTCAGCAACTTGCACGATCATCTAAATGCAGGCCAAATATCGATAATTACTCAAGTTTATTAGCGATAATTTATTTTTTCAATAAATATTGATTTATCTCCCAGTACAAGCTCTGCCATTACAGTAACTGACCTAAAAGAGTAAACTTAACATAGAAAAAGACAGTTTATGCTACTATGAAATATAGCGCCCCTCATTTGATACCTTTTGTTAGACAACACACAAAACTGAGCTTGTGTAGCTAGAAATATCTGCGTTCACATACTTGAATAGATTCTGTTTTTGGGCCTTAGACACTCAGCAGAGAAATACAGTATCATTACTAAAAATGTACCATGGTATCAAACATTTACAGCGGTACAATATCATTACTTTAAATTGAAACAATTTTGTAAGGTAGCGGACCTTTAAAAACTAGGGAATGATTTGACCAGAACATTGACTTCAGTTTCGTTTCAATTGCTCGAGGCCATAAAATGAGCAATGAATTCAAATCAATTAAAATGATAAACGTATTTTAATGCATGATTCCTGAACAGTAAAATAAAACTGGAGAAACATGTGACAGATGCACTCTGAGATCATGTGGTTTGGTGCATGGCACAGACCTGTGGTTTGCGATTGTCTGGCCTGTCTCCACAGGAACAGATGGGTGTGAGTGACAGGCTAGGTGTAGAATAAGGGCCTTGTCATTTTTGAGGGTGGGGTTGACTGCACAGACGCCTGATCATAATGCACGGTCACACTCCAAGCGTCCAGTCTGTAAACTCTGCAATTAATCACTCAGGCGCTGACGCCAGGACAACCATCACTGACAGGGACGAGCTGACAGCAAGAGCAATCGATATGACTTTGGTGCTTCTCAGCAGGGCTGTCAATATATCAAACATTCAGTAGCCAATACCAATTGCAATACCACAGCCAATATGCTAATATATAATACTAACATAATAATAATAATAATAATAATAATAATCTAATATTAATAAAAAATAAACGATTTAAATAAATTATTATTATTACTATTATTATTATTATTATATAAACTGTGTATTTTTATTATATAATAGCATATTGTCTGTGGTGTTGAAATAATAATAATAATGTTTAATATTACTAAAAATCATTTAATTTATTATTACCATTGTTATTATTTTTTATTACTACTATTACTAAAGTTTTACTGACATTATTATTAAATAATCAGCCTTTTTATGAATTATTACTGTTATAATAATAATAAACTACAGCAACAATAATGCAATTTTGTATAATAATAATAATAATTATCATCATCATTGTACTTTATTTTATTACAATATTGACAGTGGTGTTTAAATATTAAAATAACAATACTAATAAAACTAATTTAATATTAAAATATTTTTTATTATTATTACTTTACTTTATTACTATTACTCTTGTTATTTTTTGTTACTACTAATATTAATAAGTATTATTATTATTATTAATATTAGTAGTGGTTGTAGTAGTAGTATGACTATATATAATATTTGAAGTGTTGTTGAAATATTATAATGTTAATAATTATATAAATACTAAGAAATTAAACAAAATTCAAACAAATGGCATGTATTTCAAGCATCTCAGCTGCATTTACACGGTAAGGAGGACTAATGCATCTCTACTTCCTTACTGCTCAACTACATATATAGTATATTTTGTATATAGAATACAAAATTATTATCTGGTGTATACTGCCTCAACACCATGAAAGCAGTTGCTGAAAGCAGGTAATGCTCACTCTCATTTTCCATTTCATTGATGGAAAATGCACAAATATTTTCAGACCAATGAATGTTATTGCACTCAAGCAAACGTGCAAGTCAAGCACACTCACAACAGACTCTCGCGTTTAGAGAGCAGCGCAATTATGCAGGAATCAATTAGCTACTATGGCTCTGAGAGCAGTAGGCCAACATGCTACCGACTACAACAGCTAACGTAGACCTTTGGAGTCTCACGTAGGCAGCAGTTGGCATGCAACATCCCAGATTTGTCAGGCACTGAGAGAGCCACCTGGAAGCACCAGGTTCTAGTGAGTGGGTGGTGCAGTCAGGTCAGGCTGAGAGTGTGAAACCTTGAGCCCGGCATCGGTGGAACACATGGTGCATGGGAGGATGCATGCAACACCTCTGCTTATAAACCACATGTCCGCAGGAGGCCTGGCACTGCCGCTTCAAGCTTTATGCCTCTGCAGGCGGTGGCAAAACAGTCATAGAGCCAGTCTGGGCTTGTCCCTTTCTGAAAAATACTTTATGACACTATATGAGTGTCCTCTTTTCTCCATAGAAAGTCATAGTGGTTAATCAGATAAGAGCATAGAAGGTTTGTTAATTCTAGAACTTCATTACTTAAAGATGGACACTTAAAATAAGGCTCCAAAATAATAATGTGCTCGTTTTACCTGAAAATATGAGCGCTATTGTGTTATTTGGGATGTAAATATTTGCCAAGTCAATGACTAGATTCAATTACTTTACTATATTATAATACAACAATATGACCTGGAGACTTGGTCAGCTTGATTCCAACTAAATCAATACTTTTAGAGCAATTCATAATACTGTGCCAATAAAAAATAAACAAAAATAATAAATAAATTAGTTAATTAATTTAAAAAAAACATTGGAAATCTGGATTGAGTAAAATTTTATTAAATAAAATCAAATAATAAATATAAAAAATACATTGGGTATTAATGTAGTAATTAAAAATTATTATTATGAATCAATGTATTTTAAAACCTCTAACTGTGATCCAAATTTTTAGCCGTTCAAATCTGAAATGCAAAACCATGTGAATGCCTTTACCTTTACATATGCAAGCACTCTATCCTGCCCCTAGCAACAACCTCCCAGCATGCAGCTATATTCTAATACATGTGACAGCAGAGAAAGACAGACAGACAAACAGACAGACAGACAGACTGACTGCTAGGGTCTGGCTCCAAGCAGCACTCAAACCATCTCAATGTCACATGAAAGAATCTTTACACAATGCTACAAAAGGCATCAAGCATTCATTTATTCTTGTAGCTTA
Organism: Sinocyclocheilus rhinocerous; assembly: GCF_001515625.1. Taxonomy (NCBI): domain Eukaryota; kingdom Metazoa; phylum Chordata; class Actinopteri; order Cypriniformes; family Cyprinidae; genus Sinocyclocheilus; species Sinocyclocheilus rhinocerous. The sequence continues at coordinate 468,017 of NW_015666536.1, forward strand.
TTCATGGTTTTGATGTCATGATTGCTTTACACAAGACTTTTTTTTAATTTGAGTTATAACTTAAATTTCAATGAACTCAATTCAACAGTATAACCCCCTAGCAGTAGAAAGACCATGAGTCATCTCAAGTAGTGAGGATACGACTCATCCGCCCTTAGACTAAACAGAGCTCAGAATAGTGCTGACAGCAGAGTTTCCTCACACCAGCACTTACAGGGAAAAGCTTACAAAAGGTTAAGAGCTCACCAACAGATTACCATATATGATCACTACTAACCAGCATGATAGAAAGTCAAGATGTCATACTGATTCATCATTACTTTGTGCATAGTTTCACTAAAGAAGAGAATCATGAGGTTTTTAACAAATCTGGTTTCAATTTCAGAATTTTAAGTAGAACTGGTTCTGAATAATAATGGTTCTTAATTTTCACTTCAAAAACAAGAGGAGGAATGAATACTGTGCCCTTCAAATGTGCAAAAAGAACAGCAGAAGGCCACAGGGCTCTTGTGTTCTCTGCACTCTCAGAAGCAGACAGACAGAAAAATCCCCAGATCAGTACCACACATCATCCTCAGAATAACAAATGGAGGGAAGTAATGCGGCACTGAACAAATTCACTCGTTCTTCCCCAAACACACAGGTTTTACCGTGTGTACAGAGCCACGGCACCTGCGACTTAATGGCAAAAATATGAGAGGTCATGAGTTGAGATGTTAACCTTACAGAAGATTGCACCGGGATGCCAGCTATGCCGAGGGGTAGAAAGAGACTGGATTAGACCAAGGATGACAGGCAAGGAATTGCTAATGCTTTACTGCAGCACAGACACACAGACGCATACAGGGCATCAATGTCCCAAACAAACACACAAGGCGGCTCCAGGTGACTTATCCAGCAATCACTTCAATCAGCTCTGCAAACTATAATGACTGCACATGCCAGATGCCTGCTGCGTCATAACAGAATGTGTTAAACAGTAAACCAACAGATTTTATATTTACACCTTGTTAGCATATATAAATAAATGCAGCTGAATCCTATTTTATAATATCATAACGCCAAGAAATAATCTACCAAAGACAGCACGCATCATTTCAAAACATTTAAGCACATAGATGGAAGAAATATACTAAATATAGCAGGATTTCCCTTCCATATATATCCACTTCAAACATTACAATAGTCGTGATAACGTTTGTTGACTCTACAATAAAGTAAATCCACCAGCTAATTCAACAGTGATTCAACAGAAATATACAGAAGCTACCGCAAAAAACGGAATTTAAAACAAAAATGTTAAAGCTGGCTGTGCGCTTGTTTCTCTGGCACATAAGATCTATAGGTAAAATCAAAAAAGTATGGAAGCTTAAAGGGGTCATATGATGTTGCTAAAAAGAACATTATTTTGTGTATTTGGTGTAAACAAACGACTCCGCTTCGTCCACGGTGAAAGCCGATCCGGCGATCCACAGCGCGAAGTTGATGTATTTCCTCAGTGACTAGCACGGATCAGCTCTAGGCATGACGAAGCGGATATCGTCCTCTTTTGGAAGGCCAAACATAGTTTCGCTTTCACAACGAAACACATAGCATCTTCACGACATGGCGGCGGCGGCAACAACAATACTACAAGCGAGAATAAAAGTTACGCCTTCTTTCTTTGCGTGAACATTTGGGCGGCGTTATGCAAATCTTCCCACATCGTGACGTAGACATGTGGGGGTGTGTTAGAACGAGCCGTTTTAGGTAGGCGTGGTTGACTCTTAACTTTTATAAAGAATATCTCTTTGGATTTGAGACTTTAGTCTTTGCAACTTTACAGATCTTCTTTATGCACCAAGAGATTGTAACACTCCAAAGAGAAAGGAAAAATTGAAATCGCATCATATGACCCCTTTAAACACAAACGTGGGGGGAAAAAATAAAATAAATACACTTTTTTGTGCACCTACATTACACACCAAACAAAAGCACCAGGGGAATTGTAAACACTTATAAATGTAAGACCTGTGAAACTTAGTCACCTCTGTCAAAGTGGTTACTGTTTGATGTCAAATATAAAATTGAAAACAAGCCAGTTGTATTTGTAAAGTGCTTTTCCCCATGCACATTACTTCAAAACAGCTTTACAGAAAAAAAAAAGTGGCTTGGTACCCCAAGTGACAAAAAGGCAACATTGCCAAGGAAAAACCTACAAATCACACAACACTGTGATACTGAATAAACTGTTTCGAGCTGTATATAGAAAAACCTGTCCCTGAATATACAGCTGAGCTCATTTACATAGACACTGAGGAAAAGAAAGAAAGAAAAAGAAACACCACATCAGTTGCTAATTTATTGCTGAACACAGGAGTACAGTTCAGCAAAAACATCAAAACCCAGCTGGCTGTGTGGGTAGAAACTACACCACAAAGACTATTAGAATCCATTGATTCATTACACATGTAAGGACAAACACATTACCAGTAAGAAAGGTCTGTACTATAAAAATATAATGTGCCTGATTACGCCACAATGACTTTCATTTGGCCAAATATGAATATTTAAAAAAAAAAAATAATTGTACCATTGCTAATCAAATAAATAAATAAATAAAAATGACTAATAATAGTATGATGATGATGATGGTGATAATAATGAATAATAATAGTTGTTAATTCATGATATCTAATTAATTTTATTATTTAAAAAAGTGTCATTGATCCAAGTATTATACTGTCCATACTGTATAAGCTACTGTAACTGTGGCACACACTGATAAGTGCTCTCTATTTTGGTGCTCCACACCCATCTCTGGGCTCAAAATAATTAGGTTGGTCCTTCCATTCATCCTAACTTTAACATAAGGTGGTTGAGTTTAATATTGACTTGCTGTTATGATAAGCTCAAGTCACTTTTACCTCAAGTTATAACCTAAGCAGCACAAGCCAGAGGGTACAGCTTATAGTATCTATTTTCACTCAGACTTCAGAGAACACTAAGATTAGTTATCAGGAAAGACATCAAGCGTGATTAGTTTTCCATATGTTCATGATACAGATATATCCAGAATTAATTTACAATAAATCCTCTACATGTCCACTAGATCTTGAGGGCCTCAACCGACCACTTTCTTGGAGACTTACACGTCACGTGTCATTGCTGCGTGTTCCAAACCTCCACCCACAAAAAGTCTTCCTACTCCTGTCTGCTCCTGTTCTCCTCCAAAGTTTCCTCCAAAGATTCCTCTGAGCCTGAGGTGTCGTCGAAGCTGTCAGACGCCTGACAGGTCTGTGGGACTCAGAGACGAGGCTGGGACAAGTTTCGCCGTTAGGACCCCTCCCTCAGGGCTAAATCAGGCAAGCTGGGCAGTCCCCTCAAGAATGCCCCCTCTCCCCAAAATAAACCTGCTGACTGAAGAGTGTCATGAGCTCACTGATTTTTTTTTCTCTTTCTGCCCATGTCTCTCATTCGTTTCCCAACTGGGGAAGTAGAGCAGTGACAGTTCATTTACTGTCCATTAAAGCAAACTCAGATGGGATGATATACTAAGTCTAACAAGCATGAATGATGACTGGTAGTTAAAAAAAGTTATGCTTCCATGAAGGTCACAAGAGGGCTGCAAACCACAGGCTTTGAAATGAATGCACTATTAATGCTGATATGTCATAATAGGTCTTGGTCAAGTTTAAATCCTTCAGAGTTCATATTTCACCTCTGAAATGCTCCTGTTGTAACAAGAGTCACACAAAATTATGAATGGGCTCCCTAATAATTTGAATTTAAATGGCCACTCAGCACAGGACGTTCATGGACAGACAGAAAAAGGAATTCACTGAAATGTAATACAAAGTAATGCATTCTGGGAAATAAATATTCTTCCACACTGGTCCAGAAAGGTTAATTGATTAAATACAATATCTGTCTGTCTGTCTTTTATTCGTTTATTCTATCGTTCTGTCTATCTGTTCCATTTATCCGTCATTCCATCCATTCTATCCATCATTCTTCGTGTCTATCATCTGTTCATCCTATCTATCTAATGTTCTGTCCATCTGTCCTATCTATTGTTCCATCTGTCCTTCCTATTAAATCTCGTGGTCGACCGATATATATTGCCAAAGCCAGTATATCGGTCAATATTTGGCATTTTTCAAATATTGGCATTGCCCGATAAGTTTTTTTTTTCTTCTTAAATTCAAATCACAATTCTGCATCTTATTTTCTACCTCAATTCAAATTCAGGAACAGAGTTGGAATTTAAAAGACATTCTCAATTCAGTTCTAAACAGTGCACAGTAGTCATCTTTGCTTTCCAATGTTCCAAGTGGTAATAAACAAGAGGCCCTCAAGCCTTAAGGTCTATTTCCTCTCAAGTAAGTAACTTTAGCATATGTCATAGTGATGTAACTGGCAGGCAAGGGGTCAATCCTTCAGCCTGTGGAGGCTTTTCTAAAGTTACCATGGAGAGGAGCTCTGCGGTGAAATCCAATCCTCGAAAGAGAACACACAGTCCACTGAAACCAAACTGCAAGTCTGAATGAGCTGAAATCCAAACAGAGGGCCACTATTAAATAGATCCCTTAAAATACAGACAACCCTGTATCTTTCTCCAAGCTAACCTTTCAATCCTAGCCATTTGTTGAACTTGTCTCTATGGTGACTTGGCCCGTCCATCCATCTGAAGAGATGGGACCGATAGACGTGGAGAGGATTGGAAAGAAAAGGGAACAAAACTTTTGCTGTTCTCAGACTATCTGGGATTTGGTTGAAACATTCAGCAGGACAGCCAAAGTCAGTTTCTCCACCTCTGGTTTGGAAGAGTTGAGAGATTTTGTGGCGTTTCACATAGCAAGTAAAGCTTGGGTGAAATCCCATAGTAGCAACCACAGCAAGGGCCTGCATGTTGTTATTGAGGAACTGAGGAGCAATACAATGATTCAAGCATGCAGTCTGGCAGAGTTTGATCTGAATTCTCAAATAAAACCCTCTGTGGCAAGGAGTTGTTTGTTAGTGACGAGGAGTTGCTACAACAACGTGAAGGTAAAGACCGCTGTGAAATGCAGTTTTTGTCTTTGTGCTTGTAAACGTTGCCAAACATGTCTCACCAAGTGCAGCCATTGCTCTGAATAATGTGACAAGCAAACAACCAATGGTGACACCACTAGGTTTTACTGGCGCTTCTTTGTACAAAAATAAATAAATATCAGTGCACTATTTTTGAACATAAACAATTTGGTCCCTGATAGAAAACAAATAGAGTGTAATTTTCATCTGCTGAGCAGAAACATACACGTCAGACTGTGGCCTTCTTGTATCAGCTGCCAAACTTGTGTCTAGCTGTTGACAAAGTGCTGACTATTCATCTCTACGCCCAGTTTCTCAGGAAATACTCCAGCAGCCTCTGGTAATCAGCATTCTGATCTCTATACAACCAAAGTAGCCGATGGACACCGCTTTCACATGCACTTTCCTTTCTGTATCATAAAGCACAGAGAGCTGCTGTTACATGGAATCAGGTGAATATTCAAATGGAAAATAAAACATTCTCGGTTAAAAGCCTTACATTAGAGCTATTTGCCTAATGTAGGGCTGTGCAAATAATCGAATGTGATTTTCATGCGCATCTCGTCAGTAAAGCCGGTTCAGTGATTAGTAGTAAATCTCCAGCACATGCGTTCAGATGGAGCGGCATTTACTACACAGAGTTGTAGTTCACTGACAAGCTACGCAATATCGATTCATTGCGATTTTGAACGCGATATTGCGTAGCTTGTCAGTGAACTACTACATAATCCAATAACTTCTTACAGTTACCATAAGGTTTAATTTGATAACATTAGTTCATGCATTATCATGAAATGAACAATACTTTTACAGCATTTTTAATCTTGTGTACGTCATATTTTACATATACTAAAACATTTTTAACATTTAAAGTTCAATAAATGAATGCATGCTAATGTACTACGCACTAACATGAAAATAAATCCCAAAAATGAAAATACTGTCCTTATTTACTCACTCTCATGTCATTCCAAACCTGTATGATGAAGATAGAAGAAGATATCTTGAAGAATGTTGGTAACCCAACAGTTTTGGTTACTAATTACTGCCACTACATGGACAAAAAGTTTCTCAAAATATCTTATTTTATGCTCTACAGAAAAAAGTAATTCATTCCATTTTAAAACGACACAAGGGTGAGTAATAAGGTGAGACAACTTTCATTTTAGGGTGAACTATCCCTTTAACAACGAACATTTGTGTATTTAAAAAGAAACTTTATTGTGGACACATAAATGCTGAAAACAAAGTTAATTGTTAGCTCATGATACCTTAGTTTGAAATAAAGCAAAGAATATCTGGATCAAACAGGATACCCTTACGACACAGGAAACAAAATCATACTTTTTGTCTTTTGCTGTGTAGCCTCTGCTCTTGACCTGGTCAACTAAAAAACCTCAGGTCGCCCTCGGTGCTCTGTCAGTCAGCTTACCAGCAGATTTCAACTGGCAAAAGCAGGGTCTAGCGCTTCAGTGACGCTGAGACCATAATCCTTAAATCTTTTAATATCATGTAGAAAATGTTCGGACAGAGGGAGAGAAAAGTCATGGACAAAGATGGGGCCTAACAGCTGGGTCAATAACAGATGGCAGGAGTGGGCGTATGACAAAATCTTATATCAAGGTCCAAGTAATTTTACATCCCAGTAATAGTATGTGTCACAATACATCTATTCTTGCAGGGGGAGAAAAAATATATATACACAGTCACACACACACACATTTAAATCACATGTGGCACGTCTATTTTTAGAGAATCCAGTAAATACTGTATAAACGGAAGTTACACAATTTCTTGTTTATTTTGTCTATTTTGATGGACGTAAACCAAAACAAGATTATTCATAACAAACAAATGTTAAATTAGGCGTCACTGCAAGAAAAGCTACAAAACTACAAATACCACCCTAACAAAGACCAAGAGTCTACTGGGTTGACCTTAGAGGAGCTATACTTACTCAGTAAACTCAGGACACCAGATCCATTGATCAAGTACACATTAGCATATTGATTGTTCTGGACCATAAAACTGATACATTGCATTGACTGTGTGCAGTCGATTTTTTGGCACTTTACAGGTCTCCAGGATTACATTTCCTCGAAACATCTGACACAAAAGAATACAGAGGGATCCACACTGATATCCATGAGATGGGGATCATCTATCCAACTTTCTAACACATCATCATCATCATCCAACATGAATACTACTTTTTTACACATATGAAACCAATACAGAAAGCAAACTTCGCTGTTGGTTTGAACTAAATGGCGTACATGAGTGGTCACTGACCAGTAAACATACTGAGAGGTAGTTAATGGTTTGAGATTTAAGCAGAGACAGATTTTCGCAATCTACTCCAAAACAGTTATAAATAGTATCACTTGTGTAAATAAATAAAATATAATGAGACCAAGCAGTAGATTGCCTGATATATGATTATGAGCCACAACACAAAAGTGCATCTGGCACGTGCAACTGAATTTTGTAATTATGTTAATGGTATGGCATAGCACTGTATACCATAGTGTTGATTGTATCTAGTTAATATGTACCTAATTAATTATGATAAAATATATTAAATTAGCCTAAATAAATATCTAACCAACTAACAGATAAAACCCAAACTAGCAGACTAATTGACCAACCAACTACATACCTACTTAGCTACATTCTTTTTTGATTAACTTGAATGAAAGTACCTTTTCAAAATCTTAACAGAAAGGTTTGGTAAAAAAAATAAAAAAAAGTCTTAATAAAAAATGTTTAAGTCACAACTATAACAAAAGCAGAGTGGTAATCTCCCCAAAAATAAACTCTAAATAAACCTGAAATAATGTTCTCATTAATACCCCTCCGAGTCCAGGGATGTGTTTGAATCTTTCTCTCCCGATTTCACTGAGGTAATCAAGTCCACATGGAGATGAGAGCGAGCCTCTCCGGTACCAAACATGGCAATCAGCGTGTGATGAGTCATGCTCCCTTTTAAGCTGCCTTAACCCCCTGCTCTCCATTTTTCACTCAGAGAATAACTCTGGAGTCAGAGACCGAGATCTGGATGCATGTGGTTCTCTACATTCCACTCAGAGCTGGAACTTTAAGTGATCTGGATTGTTGAGCTCATCAGTGTGAGCTGAGGCTACTCCAAAGAGGAGGGAAACAAAAGAAAAAGAAATCACTGCATACTTTCCATCTCTTCAGGCTATCAGTCATGGGGTGCAAAAACTGATGCCGAGTACAAAGGCAGCACACTTCAACCACACAGAATCCAACAAAGAAACTGAGAGAAGAAAAACTTGAAATGTAGATTTGATTCAGTTATGATTAAAGACAGTGTGAACAATGCCAGAATGCCGAGTTTAGCCAATCATAACAGAAATTGTATACATACTATATACACCAGCTTTCAAAAGTTGTGGGTCGGGAATGTTTTAGAAAAGTTTCTTGTGCTCACCATGGTTTAAAAATACAGTAAAAACTGTAATGTTGTGAAATATTGTTAAAATTTAAAATAACTGTTTTGTATTGTAATACATTTTAAAATGATCATTATTTTTGTGATAGTCTTTAGTGTCACATGATCCTTCAGAAATTATTCTAATATGCTGATTTCATGCTCAAGCAGTATTTATCATCATCAAATGTTGAAAACAGTTGTGCTGCTTGATATTTTCGTGGAAACCAAGATTTTTTTTTCAACATTCTTTGATCAATAGAAAATTCAAAATATATTTTTTTTTCTATTTAATGCATCCTTGCTGAATTAAATTATTAATTTCTTTAAATTAAAAAAAAGTCTTACTGATCCCAAACTTTTAAACATTCCTTAAACTGCAATGTACAACAGCCTGTTTAAGTCTAATGGTTAGAAAGAGGGTGGCAAAAGGTCACACAAAACTGCTTGTGGTGCAAGAAACCTTGATTAACTTAAAGTACTTCAGATAAAAAATTAATCGCTACATAAGTGTAGAATAGAGACTCTTTGTTGATGTGTGTATCCAGATCCTACTCAAGAGGGCAAACAAATACCCTCATGTGAAACATTCAGATCATACTAAAACAAGACAGAGTATGATCCAAGGCACATTTGACAATAATGCTAACTGATCTGGCAGCAGTTGTCTTAATTAAATCCCAACTGGCCGCAGGACCTTAATTACGAAGCAGAAGCCAGCCACGGCCATGTGACTCCAGCCTGGCCCTATGCTAGTACATGCTGCTGTCCTGGGACAGCTGAAAACTGTAAGACCTAATAGCCTCCCTCGGTTTAGTGCTACACACAGGTCAATTATCCATGTCTACTGCATAGGGATGATAGTATATCAAATATGAAAAGTCTAAAGACTTATCTTTGCAATTTATATTAATAATGCAACTGATTCATTCATCCTCTGGTATTTATTTGATGAATATTCAGTAATGTGAGGAATTTGATCTTCATAAAAAAGCATTATTAAGTGTAGGCTATACTTCACCCTCAAGGTTGAGCTGTTACATCATGTGTTCTTTGTAGCGTGTTTTAGAAGAAAAAAATAGTGTATCCAGTCATTCAACAACTCTACGGCTTTAACGGGCAAGATGTAGTTAATCACGCTGTGCGCTGCACGGCTCTTGAAGTCAGCCCAGACTCTCAAGTCAGCCAAAGAGTCCGCTTGGGGGGGTTTTCAGCAAGACTGCAGCCTGAGCATTTTCAAGCCATCTGAAAAGAAAAATTCCTCAGTGGAGCACAACCATATTCACATTTGCCATTTTCTCTCTTAGAGGGTTTTATTGATACATATGTGACTGGAAATAGAAAACCGTCCCCTTCAAGACAGAAACACTGATGTTAACTTTATCTCTCAGTGCCCTAGTTCACCCGATCAAACTATAGACCAACAAATAAATTTAATTAATTATTATGTCTTCCCTTTCAATACAACATTGTTTTCAAAATCAAACTAAAATACAAAAAAATAAAGTTAGGTTAATATCTAAAAAATTAAGGAACCAAAATGGTCAAAAAATAGATGTTTTATCATTTAACTCCAGCAATAAAGCCCTCCTTTTGAAAGCATATTGGGATATCTTTCTTGAGCAAAACCACTTTGATACTTCTCATCTCAACAGCGCTCTTGATTAGCAGAACGTGTCAATAGCATGTGAGGAACCCTATCACCCTCTCATTCCTCTTAAATCATAATTTCTTTCTATTAATTATGAGCTGATTAGCTCTGGGTCTAGCTCTCTTCCTTCGCTCTGTGCTGAGGACGGTATTCCCTCGCGGACAGCAGAGAGAACATTGATCAAATGAGAAAAGAGAGAGAGAAGCAGAGAAATTCTTCACATATTCACTCCAGGGCTGGCCACGTGCCATGAAAACACTCCAGAGGCCCTTTCAGCACATGGCCGGTGGGAGGACTTGGGGGTGAAGAGAAGAAGGGAAGGAGAAGTTAACATTCTGACAGCACAACACGGTCAGACTGGATACCGCAATGAAACTACACCAAATTTTTAATGTGCTGCCACTGGCCAACAGGAGCAGGGAAACTGCACTGCCCTCTAAACAGCCCCAGAGGACCAGCAACACGTATAGATGTGTGACGGTAGTTGTAATGACTTACATTATCTTAATTGAACCAATAGTAATCTGATCATGTGCAAGCAAATGCATCGTGAAGACAGAATACTGGCCACCTGACAAATAACAACTAACATGTACTGGTAAATACTCTGTATTAGGGCTGCACAATAAATCGCATGCGATATTTAACGTGCATCTTGTCAGTAAAGCCATTCTGTAATCAGCGGTAAATCTCCATCACATGCGGGCTTTCACATGGAGCAGCATTAACTACACAGAGCCATTGTTCACCGACAAGCTGCGCAAAACATGCGCAAAATATGATCGTGGTTTTGCGCAGCTTGTCAGTGAACAACGGCTCTGTGTAGTTAATGCTGCTCAATGTGAAAGCCCGCAGGTGATGGGAGATTTTCCGCTGATTAAAGAACCGGCTTTACTGACAAGATGCGCGTTAAATATCGCATGCGATTTATCGTGCAGTCCTACTCTGGATCATTCTATGCATCTGTCCATGAGACCCTGTTAGTCTTTATTAGTCCTCTCTGGGAGGGCTAAAAGGTATGAGAAGGTTCTGCTGTTGATGGCCTAATGAAAGGAAGGCCCGGCTGTCTGATGTTGACTGAGGCTCACCTGTTGTTTCACCCACTGGTGCAAGTGTGTTTGGGATTGACACAAAGACAGACAGAAAAAAGACAGCTGAAGTATGTTCATCTGTCTTACAACCTTCAATGCTTGTACGTCAATGTTGGTAACCCATTTAAGGAGATATAAGAAAATTAAGTTTTTTTCAGGACTGTTAAAGGGGTCATATGATGTTGCTAAAAAGAACATTATTTTGTGTATTTGGTGGGAAACACACAGCACCTTCACGACATGGTGGCGGCAGCAACAACAATACTACAGCGAGAATAAAAGTTACGCCTTCTTTCTTTGCGTGAACATTTGGGCGGCGTTATGCAAATCTTCCCACATCGTGACGTAGACATGTGGGGGCATGTTAGAATGAGCCATTTTAGGTAGGCGTGGTTGACTCTTAACTTTTATAAAGAATATCTCTTTGGATTTGAGACTTTAGTCTTTGCAACTTTACAGATCTTCTTTATGCACCAAGAGCTTGTAACACCCCAAAGAGAAAGGAAAAATTGAAATAGCATCATATGACCACTTTAAAGCTTTCATATATATTATACTACAAAAATTGCCAGTACTAAAATGCATTCAAAAATGTCTTGTATTTTGGCCCCATTTTTGGGTAATTCCTATTATTCTGATGATTCACATTAGATGCTTTATGCTAATTCACATTAGATGTAATTTATGGTAATCTGCATAAATTACAAATACTAATGCATTATTATAGTTAACAGTAGTAAATAATAGTTTAGAATTATTTTAATAGATTTTTGTTGCAATGTATTTATTGTATTTATTATTATTTATTTATTTATTTTTGCATTATGGTAATGGAATTGCAGGATATTGCGCAAACAAAAAAATCTCTTAATGCAATTTTTTGCCTTTAAGATTCACCCAATTTATGAAATATCATGTAAGCTGGCCTTTCTCTTTTTATCCTCAGAATGGTGCACCTAGAAGAGGAAGGGGCGGAGCGTATGTAAACATGCCCCTCTGTTAGTTAAGTAGTAGATAATGCAGGTGCAGAGTGTGTCCCTCTAACCTCAGCACACACTCAAACCCACAGACTACAGGAAAACAGCAAGAAGAAAAACACTCAGGGGTAATAAAGACAACGTCTGCAGGACAGCTGCTCTCTCTCGGACAGATGGGTCAACATAGAGACCACCTGTTCAGTACATGCACACTGAGAGATCCCCAACTACAGACCAATAGGGGCAAAAAGGGTTAGAAAAGGATGAAGACTTTGTGAAAATCAGCATTAGAAAAAAGATGCCAATTGCACTGCATGGATGAAAGAATTTATGCTTTATTGAACCACAAAGATAAGACGAAAAAACATGGATCAGAGAAGTCAAATACAAAACTAGATACCCCCTCCCCTCTTTATCCCTAGCAACCCCTGCAAAGTAGGGCTGTCAAAAAAAAAAAAGTGAATTTCGAATATTCGTCAAATTTAAAATAAAAACCCACATTCGAATGCAAATACGTTGCATTCGAATTTTAGGTGTGCATTAAAGGGGTCATATGATGCGATTTCAAGTTTTCCTTTCTCTTTGGAGTGTTACAAGTTGTTCCTGAATAGATAAGATCCCTAAAGTTGTAAAGACTAAAGTCTCAAACCCAAAGAGATATTCTTTATAAAAGTTAAAACTGGTCCACGCCCTCCTAAAATGCCTAGTTTAAACACGCCCCCACATGTCTACTTCACTGTGTGGGAAGATTTGCGTAACGCCGCCCAAATGTTCACGCAAAGAAAGAAGGCGTAACTTTTATTCTCGCAGTAGTATTGTTGTTGCCGCCGCGGCCATTGTTGTGGAGATGCTGTGTGTTTCGTTGTGAAAGCGAAACTACTTTGTTTGGCCTTCCCAAAGAGGACACAACTAGAAATCAGTGGTTAAGTTGTATTTACAACACTGTTCCAGAACAGTTCAACCCAAATATTCAGATGTGT
>NW_015666536.1:484432-484613 GCF_001515625.1 Sinocyclocheilus rhinocerous
GCCCAAATGTTCACGCAAAGAAAGGTGTAACTTTATTGTTGCTGCCACCGCCGCCGCCATGTTATGAAGATGCTGTGTGTTTCGTTGCGAAAGCGAAAATACTTTGTTTGGCCTTCCAAAAGAGGACACGACTAGAAATCAGTGGTTAAGTTGTATTTCCAATAGGGGTGCTCCGATCAGG
>NW_015666536.1:485285-485699 GCF_001515625.1 Sinocyclocheilus rhinocerous
TAGTTTATGTTCACATACAGCTACATGACACACTGCATGAAAGGTAATATTCGAAAAGGGGCACTTTTAAAGCCTTCTTTTTATCATTTATAACTATTTATAGTGATACTCCAATCAGGATTTTTAGACATTTATTCAGGGCCTGAATTTTTTTTTGAAAATGGGGGGAATTCCCCTCTTAGGTGACTCTTGTGAGAGGAGAATCAGCACTGACTGTGCATTCACACAGGAGTCCGCTACTGATCCGTGGGTGTTTACCACAAACACAACATTTATCCATTATTTTGATTTCAAATCCAAACATTGTCACTGAAAATGGTTTTTCAGCATTGCAATTATTTTTTTCATAGTACAGTAATACAATCTTTCACAGACATTTTTAAACAATAAATATAAGCAACACATTATTCAATG
>NW_015666536.1:486418-489679 GCF_001515625.1 Sinocyclocheilus rhinocerous
ACGGCATCAACAGTATGGTGAGGGGCGTAACATTTCCGTCTCACGCTTGAGGTATTCGGCCAATCACAACGCACTGGATAGCTGGCCAATCACAGCACACCTTGCTTTTCAGACTGATGAGCTTTGTAAAAATCGACGCGTTTCAGAAAGGCGGGGCAAAGAGGAGAAACAATAATGTACAGTATGTGGAAAATAATGTGGTTTTTTTACCTTAAACCGCATAAACGCATTTCATTACACCAAATACACAAAATAATGTTCTTTTTAGCAACATCATATGACCCCTTTAAGGAGGCAGCCTTATCTGTGGCGCATGAGATGCGATGACGATGTAGGTGTCGTTGCAGTTTAATGTTAGTCTATCCAGTTAAAGCCACTAGATGTGGCGCTGCTACGTTGTTAATTAAAAATATTGCAGAAAAAGATAACATCAATGCAGAGAAGATCTTGTTTACATCAAAACTGAAACCAAGCCTTTCACACAGAACACATATTTCACTCATTTTCTAGAGGGACATCTATTACAGTTGCACTCGCATCTCGCAAAAAAAGGAGCCGCATGTTTAGAAAGCCATGTAAAATTAATGCAAGTTTATCTTTGAAAAAACACGTCTCGAGACTTTATGGCAGGTTTTTTCCCCATCCCACTGCATCTCATGTTATTAAATGAAAAATGTACTTCTAAAAATGTACTTTGTATTAAACTATGCATACATACATAAATGATGCTGTTTTGTTTATAGTTGTTTAAGCAACTTAATTATAATTGGTTTATAAACATTATTTTAAACATTATGCACTTTTTTCACAGATAGTCATGTTATCTTATGCTTTGAATAAACATGCATTAGTAATATTTTGCTTGATGTGCCCTCTTGTGGTCTCAGAAGAGAAGCCAAAAGCTTTTCTTCACCCTAACTGAAATTATGCATTTTAAATTCAAATATAATTAGAATTTTGATATTTAAGTAGAAAATTCGAATTTAGTTTTTCAGCCATTTTGACAGCCCTACTGCAAAGCCTTCCTTTTCTCATTCACAACATCTGTTGCAATAAGGGTCTTTAAGCCCAGGGTTGACATGTGCTTGTTTTTGCCCACTGGTCAGCCTCATGGCAATGTGTGTTTATTAACGTAGAGAACTAATGCATACAGAAATTCTCCACACTTACTGTTAAAAATCCACACTAAAGCTACTCCTCAGACAGAGCAACAAAAGGTACTGGCTGTTCTATTCATTATGTTGAAACTTACATAAAACAATTCAGAGACAAGAATGATACACATTTAGCTGATGTACTAAAAGAAACTATTCACTAAAAGATAACCAGCATGCACAAAAGAGAGGACTGTCAGGAGGAAAGGACATCAGATTTTTGTGGGGGAAAACTGGCTGTAGTCAGGATGAACAATGCATTCAAAATTCTTAATTTTCTTAATCAGTATTTGTTTGTTTTCAAGTAGAAATCCTTAAAAAAAACACAGATACTCACACATTTGTTTTAAGCAAAACTGGGTAAAGTGAAGCACATTTTCAGACAATTTATCTTGAGAAGCATTTTTCTTACCCAGCTGTCCAATTGTTTTTCCCATTTAAGCTTCAAACAAGTAATAAAATATATTCTCTGAAAACAAGAATCGATATCTGGACCATTTTGCTTCAAGTAATTTTTCTCGGTTTAACAATGTTTAGATATTTTAACAGAGCTGACAGGAGGGTCATGGTTTAAAGCACATTCAGAAATGAAGTGATGGCAGCTTCAAGTGGAACCAGCATTTCTTAAAAGTAGGTTAGGCAATTTCGGAAACGCTAGCAATAGCAAGCTAGCTTTGAAAGCAGGATCCCACTTTCCCTGCATAATCACTCTGCGAAACCACGCCCCCTCCAAAATACATGATCGTGCACAGGCAGACCAAGCTAACCAGCAACACGATGAGAGACACTGCTGGTGGAGGATCGAATGCAACACTGTCAGATTACCTCACGTCTCATTCACCGCTGAGAAAACATTACAGTACAAAGCTCATAATATTAAAATAATAACGTTTTCTATTCTCGCTCTGTCTGCAGTAGCATAATGGAACGCGCTGATGATGTATTATGCCTGTGCAAACAAGGTGTTTAGAAGTATGCAAATGCATACGTTGACAGGCAGGTAGGGCAGCCCATCGTAATGTTCGGACCGAATAATCTGATTGGTCGAACATTTTATGGTCCTATGCCTTCCACAGATGATATAAACACATATAAATACATTTAGACCACTTAACTTATTGATTGCTATCGGGATTCGGGATGTGAAGAGACTTTCAACCAGCATAACAAATGTTTTTGAACCAAATCACCTACCCTGCCTTTAATACACAACAGCTATTTTGCAGAAAATTTAATTGCTGAAATGGACAAAATCTCAAATTACAGTACTGGAGTACAACAAAAACAAGTCGCCTCATTCCTGAAGATAAAGGTCTAAATATCATGGAAAGAGATCTCACACCATAAAGGTCAAACCTTCTAGTCAACACTTTA
Source organism: Sinocyclocheilus rhinocerous (assembly GCF_001515625.1). Classification (NCBI taxonomy): domain Eukaryota; kingdom Metazoa; phylum Chordata; class Actinopteri; order Cypriniformes; family Cyprinidae; genus Sinocyclocheilus; species Sinocyclocheilus rhinocerous. The sequence continues at coordinate 488,947 of NW_015666536.1, forward strand.
ACAATTTCACAGTGATAAGATAAACATTGAGACACACCAATAATAAAGATAATCGTTCCAAAAATAATTTACCAAAAATTTCATTTTTGGCATCTCAGTCATCTCACTTTTGAACTTGTGGCGCCTTGAAGAAGATCCAACTTTCATTGAAAAAGGATATTTGATTCATTGCTTACATAGGCAGTCAGTGCCATTAGCACAGAGATTCCAATTAGGACATTGGTGATGCTGTTTTTTGTTTCAGGGATGTTCTCTTGGATTGTGTGCTATGAATGCCACAGCTTGAGGTGGGCAGAAGGCAGATGGGCTGCTGGGTTCAATCATGCAGCTGGATTAGGGCTGTGCTCACAGATCTTTTAGCAGCACATGGGATGACATGGAGCCGCTGCATGGCGTACAGACTGAAAGATCAGGAGAAGCTTCTTAGTGGTGACATTAAATAGGGAATGCAGATGTATCCGTTACATTCAATCCAATATTGATAGAAGGGCACAAAGAGGGATTAAAGAAAGACTTTACAAGAGACAAGCTCACAATTATGAAACATTCAAATACGAGAAAGAAAAAAGTGCATGGAAACAAAGCAAGTATTAGAGCTGACTATGCATAAAGAAAGAGGACTTTTGTGCTTCCAACCCTCTACGGACACCTTGGCAATTGAATCGCCATTGACTAGTAAATTTTTTTTGTTTACTCGCCAGACTGAAATACTAATATATATATATATATATAT
>NW_015666536.1:489842-511249 GCF_001515625.1 Sinocyclocheilus rhinocerous
AAAATTGAAAGAAAAAAAAAAGATCTTATTAAGATACGAATTCTACTAATAAGAACAATATAAAGCGCACCAAGGATTAACGAGCTTCTGGATTCATGAATACTAATCAGGTTGTGTGCGTTCGCTCGAACGAATTCGCTGAAATCTAAACAGGGACGATAATAGGTGAGCACCAGCCAATGAGATTGTCGTTTGCGCATTAGTTCCGCCCACTACCGGAAAACCCGGCAGTTCTTAAAAGCTGAAGAATTCTAAAGGAACTCCGTTATTTTGACAGGAAAATAAAACAAAGAATATAGCTTACATGTATCACATCAATTCTGCATGTTATGTAAGACTCTCTCGCTCTCTCTCTCTCACTTTGCGCGTGTGAGAGAAAGCGTCAGCGAGTCGTGCGCCTTCACACTAGAGTTTACGTTACGCCAAATACACAAACTCAGGTGCGCTGCGCATCCATTGTGATGAAATGATAGATAGCACAGATCGCTTGATGGAGAGTGAAACTCTGAAGCGCTCAGTCAGAGTGTTTGGCGAGTGAAAATATATCTGTGCTAAACTTATACTCAGCCTCCAACTCACACACTGGCGAGTAAAATCTGAGAATTTATTAGCCATTGGCTAATATTAGACATTATTTAGTCGCCCAGAGTGAAGATTTAGTCGCATATGCGAGTGATTTACTCGCAATGTAGAGGGTTGGCTTCTGCCAAGTGCCAAAGTGGGATATAACAGTATCTCATCCCCAAATTTGGCCAAACTCTCAGGCAGTTTTTGCCGCTTTTGTTAAACACTCTTGAGAATCCAGAAGTTCACTTTGATGGCTCCTCAACACCAGGCTCAGGATTTTGTTAAACGGCCACAAAAGCCAGAGAAGGTTTTACAGCCAGTGTCCAACAATCCAGTTTCAGGGTCGAGCTCTATTGTTGCACACACAAAAGGGAGATGTTTTATTCACAATAGCAGGGCATCAGGGGACTGGCGACAAGGAATGCAGACCAATTGACTCTCAACCTTCAAAGCTTCTATCAATTGAGCAGCTTTGGATGCTTTTGTTAATATTAATACACATCAGTGCATCAACAAATTCCAATTTCATTCAGTGCCAAAGCATCCTAGTTGTATATTGTGTGGTAACTCGATTTTTACATTTTCTGAAGGAAATGTGCTTGTAGTAAAATCGGGTTAGCAACACAAGGCGAACACTGCAACATCCCCATAGCTATTTTAATTCTAATGTCCTTTAAGGTTATTTTTAATCATAAGCAATAATTGAGGCCCAAGATGGCGTCCGTAGCGTTTGTAGGAAATGAAGAGGTGAGCCTGTGGTGTGATATGAGAGACGTGAAAGTAGCGTTGATTTCAGTTATTTGTTTTGCCATGGACGATGGGGAGTATTAGGAAACATCCGACTGTCAAATTCCACAACCATGTAAAAAGTGCTGATGTTTAATACTGAAGGATTTTGAAAAACTTGATGGGTGCCAAAGCAAGGATTATATTTGCTGATAAAGACGAGTCCTTATCCAAGTCTTCTTAGAGACAGTACAACTGTGCAAACTCATCAGAATTCTGTATTGTGATAACATTCACAGCTGTTTTAACACTCTACACATTGGAGTAATTATGCATGTCCTCTTCCGCATGGTGAAATGCAAGCACCACACGCTGCCCCTTAAGCTTCTTACAAACTCAAACTTCACATCGAAAAAGTGTCCTTTTATGGCGACAGCAGCCTAAAGGGAGAGTGCCTACCTAACAGTGGTTCCAGCTACAGGAACAGCTTCACAAACACAGAGGGACGGGGGTAGAAAGGATGCTGTTGGACGACAGTGTTGTGCTGCCTAGCATGCCATCTTGAAAACAAGATGAGGGATGCTGGCCAGATTTCTAAACCGAACGCACCCACACACACAAAACATCTCATCTTTAATTCAGATGCTGTATCTGTTTGAAGTGAAAAGGCCTTAATACTGGCGCAGAGATTCTGAACGGAATGGCATTGGGGATTCTGTTGGTGAGCTTCACTTAGAGTAGGATCATTAGCCCATCTTGCAGAAAAATTCAAGCAGGTTGTAGATAGGGATGCAGCCAGAAGGCCACAGAGCGTAATGAGCACCACACCAACGAAAGGCCTGGCTCGGTTGAGTGCCAACAGTCTGTGTTAGACGCTGGTACCGCTACTGAAAATCTGTCCATGTTTTCCTAGGGTACAGTTAAGTGAAGGTGAGAACTTCATGATATTAATGATTGAGGGTTGGGTAGCTTTTTTAGTTCCATTTTCACACATCATTTCATTGCCTGAAGTAAAAAAACTCAACAGGCCAAACATAATTTTTCCAGCCAGAGCTGTTGACTAATGGATGCTGACTGATTGCAATTTAACCATCAAGAGGTGGAACACTGTAGCATTGTTCCTTTCATAGGAAGTACAGATGGGCCCCAAGGCATCAATGCATACTGCATTATGTTTGGAGAAAAGGATCACGAATAAGCAATGCTAACCAACTAGTTATGCCTCCCCAACATGCTGCTATTTTCTTGTAAATCTATCTAACACACTTGGCACGTGCAAAACCGATCACGGCCAGCTATTTCCATGTTCCCGAGTCATAAGCACTGGTCATGTGTTCCCATAAGTAGTTTTCCTAAGTAAGATTTTTAGAACTTTAATAGGAAAATACAATGTCAATTGAAATGCATCATACAAAAGCAATGTACTAAAATTAGACTGACTTTGAATTTATATTCCTCTAGAGCCAACTCATAATAGTGATTTAGAAAAAAAGACAAAAATGGCACATTCATGACCAGTCCTCATTAAGAGAACAAACCGTGGTTGACGCAGCATATGCAGCTAGTTAAAGGGGAAATAATGCAATGTTAGATGATGCATTTCCTTTAGAAAAAAAGACAATGTGTCTTTCAGTCCAAAGATAGATCACTATTAGCATTTCTGAGATCCATAGAATGCATCTTTGGAATAGACAGAGTAGAAAATCATTCTTAATCACTTGATGACATGCACTGATTAAGATGAAGGCATCTAAGGCAATATAAATACTAAAGAAAATAAGTTTCATGGCCAGACTCAAGGGTGCTACAGACAAAAAGCTATGGGCAAAAACTAAAGCCTTTTTCCAATCAGTGTTAATTTTGACAGCAAATTTTGATTTAGTCTTAGTCTTTTGACTAAAATGCCATTTAGTTTAAGTCATATTTAGGTCATCTGAATTGGTTTGGTTTTACTCGACTAAATCTACAGTAGATTTAGTAGCCTAATATTGAATGGGTTTAGTTACAGTGTAACGCATTTATAAAGAATTTCTCTAAAATTTCCAAACTCATTATAGGCTTAATATTAAGGTTTGATCATGCAATATAGACACAGATTTAACTGCTGTGACGCACAACATGCCTTTATATTAAAATTCTTCATAACTTGCTTACCACATTCTTCATTCTTTCAAGCAGACATAAATTAAATTTAGATTAATCCTTATTAGGGTTACTAAAGTGATTCAGTCAAGAGCAGTGAGTTATTTACTCTCTTTCGTTTGTTGCTTGATTAACATTAATGACACAGACAATAGCATCTATACATTAGGCTACTGTCACTTTAAAACCGAATGCACGGATGCAATATACTGATAAACATTGAATATTCCCCCAACTGCTCACTTAAGACGTTCACTTAAGCTGTTCACTTAAGACGTAACCGAGTGCGTTTACATGAATACTCATCAAAACAGACAATTTGACATCATTTTGTGTGTATTTCTCCATTCGTGTGAGAAAATACGCAAAAGGGAACTGAATTCAGTAATCGTGCGCAGTCTGAGAGGCGCTTTTCTGTGTGCGTGATTCAGGTGTGTGCGCTCAGAAAACCAGACTGAATTGAGTTATCTTTTGCATCGTCACACTTTTCAAATTTATGCCCATGTCGGCTCTTCTCTTACTCCCAGATGTTGACATTTTTTAACGTTTTATGAGACGTGCAGCAAGTGTATGCTAGCTTATGTCCCGCCGGAAAAATCAGTTGGAGATTCATTCTGATTGGATCTCTTCCCGAATCGTCCCTCCCAAACATTTTTGTCTTGTTTTTATTAGTTGACGGAAATGTCAATAGATTTGTCATAGTTTTTGTCATTCAAAAACTATTATTTCGAGTTTTATTTCATTATCGTCTCGTTTTCATCTGTGAAAAAAATGTTGTTGACGAAAATTATGATGGAAATTATGTCAACAAAATTAACACTGTTTCCAATGAAAAACCCAAAATAATAGCTAAATGGTCTCTGCTTACATGGACTATGAACAGGTGCTCAATGTAAGCACTACGGAATGCAAAACAAAGGAAACAAAGTAAGGAAACAAAGTAGCAAAATAAACCCAAGTAAAACTAAACATATGGTAGATAGATAGTTCCTGCTACCTGTCAACACTTATGGTGCAGAGTCAGCCAGGTGCACAGAGAAGAGAAACTTAGGATGGGTACATACCACACACAGAAGCAACACATATTTATTTTGGAGCCCACATTAACAGGTTACAGTTCACAATGACCACACAAGCAGTGTGCAAGAAGAGTTTCATTGCTGAGCTTATTTTTACCATGCTTTGTGCTCTAAACTTAGCAGAAAACACTTTGAGAATGCATAAACCTAAGAACAATGTACTGCAATTTAGGCTATCATGAAGAAAAAAAAGGAGCAAATAAGTCAGTGACTCATTTACTCATTTATAAGTCAATTAATGTTTTTTTTTTAATTCACTGAAAAAGTCTATAAGGTTTCGCAATACTTCAACAAATCAGCCAATTTATGCCGTTTATATTTTGCACTTTATGACAATCAAGTTTGTAATGATTCTCAACTGCCAAGTCAAATTAACCATTTGTTGGAGATATTGAAAGTAAACCCCAGTCTAATAACCCAGAAATTGATTTATTTTCACTTCACTAATGCACTAACTGCATTTGCAATATGAAACAGGCTTTAGGGAGTAAAAAGTGCTGTGCTCTGCCACCTGACAACAAGGCCTTATGCAAATGCAACAGGAACTGTAGTGTATCTAAGACACTATCAAACCTATTCATGACAAGCCTATTTTAAACGCTCTGGAAGGCTTATTGTTCTTAAAGTGACCATAAACCATAAAGCATCTGGAAGACGGCACGGGCATAATAGGTCTTCAGAATCACTCAACTTGATGCTTGCCACTGAATCTATTCATTGAAAATCCAAACTGCAGAGAGCCATGATAGCAGGTGTGATCATGCCTAGCAAAAATAAATAAACTGCCAAAGTGACTGAATTTAGATGAGCAGCTACGATAAAGGATTTTTTTTTTTTTGGCTCTAAACTCAAGGGAGTCACAAATACTTTTTTATTTTCTATACTGTCTAGTTTTGTCTGATAGCAACAGAACTATGCTAGATCCAAAATCTTGTTCCTAAAATGCCAGTCAAGCTAACACAATGATCCTACACCACCTGATTCGATGCTCATCTGTCTACCCAAATTCAAGCTTCATCTGCTTACAGCCCCTGAAAATAACTGAAGTTTCAAGATGACTGTGAGCTAAAAGTTGTGCTTCAATGTCTCATTGACTAACAACGAGTGTTAGGGGTAATTATACTATCATCTATTATTATTAACATTACCTGCAAATGCGACATTACTGTTACATGTTGACTGAATAATAATGGAAAAAACGTATGTTCATGTTCCATTTGAGAGGCATTTCATGATAATCAAGAGGAATACTGAATTCAGCAACAGTGGCTACGTTTACATGCAGCCAAATAATCCGTTTGTAATCGGATTGACGGCTCAATCGGACTGCGTAATAACGTATGACGCACGGGACGAGCGGCTCTTCCTTTTGAATAAAGTGTTGTATAAATGCATGTCCTGTCATTATAAAACTCTCCTTTCACTCGGCAACTGTGAAGTGGAGCAGGACTCTGCTATCATTCTACTCTGCTATCATTGAGTCTGTCCTGTGTTCATCCATAACTGTCTGGTTTGGTTCAGCAACCAAATCAGACATCAAGAGACTACAACGGACAGTCAGGACTGCTGAGAGGATTATTGGTGTCCCTCTGCCCAGCCTCCAAGATCTTTACATCTAACAAATAAATAAACTGTGTAGGAGAGTGGTTATTATGTGCAAACATTGAGAAACTCTATATTTGTGCAGTGTGCGCATGTCAAAAAAAATACTTCCGATTTGAAGCTTGTGACATATAAACGCGCACATCAACCCGATCACTTTCTTTAACGTTCATGTAAACACTAAATTCAGATTCATCAATCGGAATGAATTGAGTCCGATTGAACCAAAAATTGTGCATGTAAACGTAGCCACTGTTCAAATCAATCTGCATTGCATTACAAAATGTAATCCAAGCAAGTATGCAATAATAATGCAATACATACATTCTGAGTGTTAGGAATTGCAGAGTGCAACATTGCATGTAACGAAACTTAGTCCATGCATTAGCCTATGTCAGTCCAAACCTGTTTTGGTACAATCCAGGCATAGATATTCATTGACATTATGAATTTGCTTTAAACAAAGTACAAATCAGCGGTAATCCACTATGATTAAATGCATTTCTGATTGCTTTTGCTTCATCTAAATTCCTCTAGAAACAAATTGGGGCCTGTGGTAAGCGAGGAGTGCAACAGGATGAGTCTGAGCCTCTGACGTCAAGGATAAAGAACTTTCACAGAGAGCTCTGTACCTAAATGAGAGATGAAGTGGAAAATATAATGGGTGACAGGGTGTAATAGAGAGATCTATTGCATCTACCTCATTCGCTCCCCACCCCTATCTCTACCAAGGAGAGTAATTACATAAGAAAAAAAAGGAAAAGTTTAAATGGCCCCTTCAATATGAGTGTGCTCACATATTATTCTGTTCTGATTAGGCATGAATATTCTGAGGGGGCTTGCTCGAGTCATTTCTAATGGCAGCAAGAGCATACTGATGAATTCATACAGACACTTTCACCTCTACAAAGCCTTGATTGGGCCTAAAGATCAGAGCAGCCTGATTTGAATTCACTTAAACAGTCTGAAAAGATACAAAAGTGCTCAAGACAAAAGTTGAGTTGATTTTGATCGACGTCAGTTAACATGCACTAATGAAAACACATGACCCACACTATTCAAGTCCATTCAGCCAGGCTATCTGTAACTTGAAAGGCACTTTCATGATCTATGAACCAGACAGCAGTGTTACTGACTTGGCCTTCCTGGAATTTTGGAAATCTTGGAACAAGCCTTTCAGGGGGTTGATTAAAGTTAGTTACTAACCTCAAATGCACACCAGTCACAAGTTCGGACACACTACTCATTATTCACTGCCACTTTTTCTACATTTAAGAAAAAGTGTCACCTATTAAATAACACAGACTTAAGTATGGAAATTACGCTTTTTATTAGTATTGAAGGAGCTCTTATGCTGGACACTTGCTGCTTTTCAATAATTGGACAAATTAAAAAGCTATAATTTATAAAAAACTAAATAAATAAAATTTGTAAAGAAATTAAGCACTTTTTTAAGATCACAAGAAACAAATGTAGTCAAGTGTGTCCAAACTTTTGACTGGTATAGCAAAAAAACGAAATCCAAGCTGAGCAATCGATTTGATTCACAGAAAGGTTGCATAAACATAATAAACCTATGGTCGCGTCACACAGTTAAAAACTTGACACTTCCCGACACTTCCCAACACTTCCCAACACATGCTCGTGATGAGTAAGAGGGAACAGCCTGGGTCTAAAAATCACACAAACCACACCTGTTATAGCTAACAAACATGAACATTCGCCTCTGCTCAATCACCCTCCCGAGCGAGAGACTGTTTTTGACACAACAGGCAACCCACGTACATGTGAGGTGATTTACTATGCAACACCACGGTTTGTGGGAAGACAGGCCAAATAATACAGAAGAGATTAATCTAAACCTAAGGGGAAGGTTATGTCACATCATACAAACTCTGCTTTTAGGGCAGCTCGTTTTGCTGAAGGCTGCCAACAGCTTGCTCTTCCTTCATGTATCATTCTGATAACCAAAGCAAGGCTTGAACATTTTAACACATGCTCTCACAAGATCACCAGACACTTGGAACATGCCTACAACACAATGCAATGCATCCAATCTTCAATCAGCCCAACTAATAAATATTAGTGTATATTTAAAAAAACAAACCAAAATAACTATATTTTAATCATATAATAAAAGGGGGGAAATGACTGATTAGAACTGGCATCATCATAAAATTAACCCAATGTGTTAAAACACAGTTATGCTCATTTTCTTTATAACATGAACAGAAGTGTCAAAGTTTTCACATAAACTCAACTACGCTTATATGATGCATTCTAAACATCTCTCGAGTTTAGTGCATTGCTGCATTGAAACAACTGCCTATTTACATGATTGTTCAAATTGAAATGCACATATGTATATGTGTATATGCATATGCACGTCTTTTCCTCACACCCCATATGAAGTATAATGCAAGTATGAGCAGAGCTCAACCTGATTTTACTAACTGATCAATTTAGCTGGGTTAATTTGAACGATTAATTTTAATAATACTATCAATTCCAAGACTAATGCGGGGACAAACTAGGCCTATATCATGAATCGATATTTCAAACAACTGTTTGTTTATGAATTATTTATAGGCAGTGCGCAATTAGCGCACGTACCAAATGTTCAGCTCTTTCTCTATATATATCAATCTTTAATACCTGTGGGTTAAGATTAAACTAGATTTTTCTTACCTCATGGTGATTTCCACGATATATGTTCGATGTTATATAATTTCAGAGAGTTCACAAAGTTCGCACTTGATCACAAAAGATATGAATGAAACGCCGCAGGACCAGAGAGTTTGTATCCCGCAAAGTAAAAAATAAATAAAAATGAAAGTAAATAAAAAAAAGAACTCGGTCTACATGATCTACCGCATTGCACCGCTTATGTGGATGCTGCAGCACAAAAAAAAATGTAAGTGAGAACGCAATTTTCTGTTTGGTCTTGCAAGCGCCTGATCTTCTAATAGCAGCAACGTGCCGCTGGGATCCCCATCTACAGCAACAGCAGCGACGCAGCGCTTTACTGGGCTACGTCACCACGCAAGAGACGCACAGGTCACGCCCCCATATGGTAGTTTGACAGTATTTAGAGCACACAAATTCTTGATAAGTAAAACGGAAATTAATAAATTAATTTACGCAAATGAGAAGTCAGTATTAGCAAAATGTTAACATACAGCATTATAAATGCCAGTGCATAGTTTTTCCAGCAAAAATAAAAATAATAAATAATAATAAAAGACTATATTTGATAGCGCATTTGATAATATTCATTCAAGTCTTATCACCATATTAAGATGCTTGACAAGTGTATGTCATTTGACTACGATCTGTGTAGTGTCACCTGTTCATAAAAAGAACCAATAGTGTGCTTGCTTTGATGGCAGTAAGGGATATGATGGTTCATCACAATTGTTCAAACCATGTGACTTAAGCAGGGTTAAACCCCCACATCTCAGTTACTAGATCAACTGTCACTCATGCATCTCCGATTCTGAACTGTGGTACTTATATGGGTTTATACAGTGGGTATAGAAAAGAATTACCCCCTTTAAAATAATAAAATTTTGTTGCTTTGCAGCATGAAATAAAGATGGACACAGTTTTTCTTTTATCCAATATGTATATAAATGCAGCAGCTGTATTTACTCAGTGCAACTTATAACAGCCAAGTGAAACATATAACACCAACATGTCAGAAAGAAAAAAAAACTGAATCACTGAGTTGGGTAAACGATCACCCCCCCTCCTAAAAAGGACTTGTAAACTCAATCAGTTGTAGCTAATCACCTTCTCAATGGATAAAAAAATTCAAAGGCTTTATCAATGCCTAGAAGCAGAGTGAAGCCTATTATTAAGAAGTGGAAGGTGTTTGGTACAACACAGACCCTCCCTGGATCAGGATGTCGCTCCAAACTTGATGAAAGAGCCAGGAGGAAACTGGTCAGAGAGGCGACCAAGAAGCCAACAGCAACTCTGAAGCAGTTGCAGGAATTCATGACAAAGAGTGGTCATTGTGTGACAACATCACAAATTCTCCACAAATGTGACTTGTATGGGAGGGTTACAAGAAAAAAGCCACTCCTCAAGAAAGGCCACATGCAGTCACGACTGAGCTTTGCCAAAGATTCTGAGGCAGATGAGACTAAAATTGAATTATTTGACCTCAACACCAAACAATATGTCTGGCGGAAATCCAATACAGCTCACCATCCAGATAACACCATTCCTACAGGAAAGCATGGAGGTGGTAATATCCTGTTAAGGGGTGTTTCTCTGCAGCAGGGACTGGAGCACTTGTCAGGATAGAAGAAAAAATGGATGGGGCAAAATACCGTCACAAACGGTCACCATCAAATTTAACTGAACTTGAGCAGTTCTGCAAAGAAGAGTGGGCAAATATTGCAAAGTCTAGATGTGCAAAGTTAGTAGAGACAGAGACATATCCCAACAGACTAAAGGTTGTAATTAAAGCAAAAGGTGGTTCAACAAAATACTGACATAAGGGGGTGATCCTTTTTCCAACTCAGTGTTTCTGCTTTTTTTTTTTTTTTTACATGTTGGTGTTATATCTTTCATTTGGATGTTATTAAGTTGCACTGAGTAAATACAGCTGTATAAAACAAAAACTGTGTCCGTCTTCATTTCAGGCTGCTAAGCAACAAAATGTGATTATTTTAAAGGGGCGTGGTTCTCTTCTATACCCACTGTATATGTGGCTTGGGTATATGACTGAAGGAAAAATGAAAGGGCTATCATTTGGAATACAATTTCAAATTTTGTGTAAAATGCAACTTTGGAAAAGTCTACACTGCCATCTACTGGTGCGCTCTTATACAGTTTAGTACACATGCATATTTGAACAAAACATTCTCGTGCTTTAGTCCCAGGACCCCTGTATAGTTTTATCCGTCCCACAACTGTATCAGTCATGTCATTGCTTTTTAGACCATATTTAGTGGCTAATACAGTGTTTAAGTTATGCATTCTACGCGCAATGTACATCTCTTTGAACTCACGTGTCGTTCAAGTAAGTTCTAAAAAAGAACACATTAACAACCATTAACAATTTGCTTACATATTGCAAGACAACTACGCTCAGTTTCATAGATAAATATTATATAATGTATAACAGTTCTAATATATTCCTCTAGGACTCTCTTTATACATCAGTATAGCAGTCGCTCACCGGCCGTTTACGGGAAAGTTTGTAGCTAGTACTTGGATAGGACGAGACACAAAGTTGTGTACCAGCAGGGGGCGCATGGGGCTCAAAAAGCCCCCGAAAATCATCTTCTGAGCCGCATTCAAATCACAGGACGTTTTGAGTCTTAACTGGATGCATTTGTAACTAGCACGTGTTTTAATAGTTTATCTGTTATTCTAAGGGACATGTAACTAACATAACTACTGAACTCTGATTTAACAATTACTATAAAAATGATTTTAAATACAGTCATCACAAATACTATGATTGATCCACCCAGACCAGCGCTGCGAAATGAAACAAGTATCACGTGATAGTGATGTTCGATTCTTGAACGAATCGTTCTTTTGAACCGGTTCTCAGGAAGTAACCGGTTGAGCCGGTTCACAAAATCGAACTGAATCGAACTTTAGTTCCGGGTTGATGACGCAGGACGCACAGCCGAAGTAGCACGTCCGACTCAAAAAGAACCGAATCTCCGAAAAGAACCGGTTCGCGGAAAAGAATCGAACTTTGCATCACTACCACGTGACAACGCAGCCATTAAGCTCCGCCCGTCTTTCGACCCTTTTCACGCTGGTCATTCCACAAGCGCATTCTATTCCTATGAACCAATCACGATCCTCAAATCCGACACGTCTCAGTGTGCACGTTTTCTATTGGCCCGTTCAGCCGCCTACCAATCAGAGTGCGTGTTTCTACGACTGAAGGTGGCCATATTTTATGCCACCTGGGTTTTTGCTTCAAACAGCTGTATTTTGCTACGCTGTTAAAATATTTAATAAGATACCCTTTATTTAGTGTTTATTACACAATGCCTTATTATCAGACGTGGGAAGAGTTTGCGCGAGCTGCAGAAAAACTTTATTTGACGGACCCGATGAAGGTAACTGATAACCTCTTATCTGAGGTTATTTTGAGGCTACTGGCTACAAGCACAGCTCATGTTCACATATTTTACAATCAAACAGCATTTTTGTGGAAATGTGTTGTAGAGCAAATTCGATATGTCGTCGGTGCGTAAAATATATAATATGTATATATGCGTCTAAATGCAACTGTCCGGCAGAGAAAGGCTGCAGTATTAAAGCTTGAAATGTACAAATGTATCGTAACTGTTTGTTAATGTTGTTTATTCAGGTCAGAGTGGTTCTGAAATATCGACACTGTGATGGAAATATCTGTATGAAAGTCACAGATGATGCTGTGGTAAGTTTTGAGCTCTTGCAAATAGACTATTTTGTTTGTGGTCTTGTGTAGATCATGTTATTATATTCACTATTTGTTTTCTTTCAGTGTTTGCAGTACAAAACCGACCAGGCCCAAGATGTAAAGAAGATCGAGAAACTGCATGGGAAGTTGATGAGATTAATGGTCTCCAAAGAGTCCCACAGTGGAGCCATGGAAACGGACTGAATGAATCAAAGGACCTTTCGGGATTGGACAGTTGTTTGTAACTCAATCCGACTGACAATGAAAAGAGATGGATCTACAGGAGGATGAAGTTTGGGTGATGTTTATTGACTGTATACTGAGAATACAGTCTCGTTTGAAGAGCAAGCAGCGAGAACATCCTAAAAGAGGCTGATTTTTGTGTTCCTGTTTGGAGGTCGGACAACGTCGTAATGATTATACAGCTGTTTTCATTTGGTCTGCCTATTATTTAATGTTTGGAGAAAGTACGTTTTAACTGCGACAACATCAAGAGAACACATTTTGAAGCAGGACCTTCTTAATATCTTAGATTACAATAAAATCCCAGTCCTGAAGTTTGTATATCTATGCATGATGTACAATGAACCAAAATAAATGTCTCTTTTTTTTCCTTTTTTTTCTTATTTCATTTTACTCTACAAGCATTACTGTCTACAGACAAATAATGAGTGTCTTTAAAGATAATTTGAAAAGCAATTATCATCAATTGTTCTGTTTATTTCAATATTTGGCAATATGCTTCTGTCCAAAAAAAAACAACTGTGTTTTTCTTAAGATTGAGAACAGTTGTGGAGTGAAGGGTGTCAGTTTTATAACAACTAAAACTACTCCAAGTTCCCAAAATTGTAACATAGTTTTTGAACTATTTAAAGCTTTGGTTTTGTATCTATTGAAACTTCTGTATTGGTTGATAGATACAATTTATTGTTCACAGGAAATCTGGCCTACCTGCTTAGGATGACCTACCAGTAGTTTATCCCCTTAAACTGTCATGTTTAAAATAGCAACTTGGGTTCCTCAGGCGGACAAAAATCTTGTGAGGATGTACAGCCACAGTGGTAAATGTTAAAACATGGATGGCACATGTTGCCATGCAGAATAAACCTCTCTGTATACGCTACAACCATGGACAGCGTATTTTGTGAGTAGGCCATCCTGAGCAGGAAGATTTTTTTTTCAGCGCTGTCATCGTTCTTTAAGGTAAGTAACATACACAAATGTTATTATGACACCAATATGTTAGTTTAACAAAGTAACTGATATGTGAAACATTAGTGTATTACCTCAGAAAACGCCCTCCTGTCAGTCTCACTGAGCGCGCGCTGCTCCTGTCAGCTGTAACGGGTAAAACTTGTCTCGTGCGTCCATTCAGTTTCTACCATACACAAAGTCATATCACAAATTACCATGGTGCAATTACGTTTTCTTTTGGTTACATTTTTAATGTTTTTATTTCTTGAACATTTTATTGCAAAAGGTTATTTATTACCTAATTACAATCAAAAGTTTGTTTGGTGTGTATTTATTTTGTACTACAATAAAACCACGACTATTATCTGAAAGAAGTAACTAATTTTACATAACAGAATTACAGAAATGTATCCGTTTTCCACGGTAAAAGGGAGCGTGCGCAGATTATTATGTGACTACATTTCCCATGGTGCACGGGGATAATGTTTCTGCGTCTTGGTGCTAAACGATCGCAGCTTACTTTGCTACTTATTGAGGTGAGTGTGCTTCATGTCTGGTGTTTTTAATCATTACGTTTTTGCAAAATTAAGCTAGTTCGTTCATTAAGATTAATCTAAAGCAACAGCATATCAAATGGTTAGCGTGTTGCTATAGCACGATCTGTACATGTGTAATTCTGATTATCACATCACTGGTTATGCAACAACGTCCTCGTTCAATAAGTTTATTAAGGTAAATGCAATTAAGAAGTAACTTCTGTGCATGCTATTTTAGCTATGTGGTGGCTCATAAATTTTTTTGTTCTTTGTGTGACTACATTTCCCATGGTGCACGGGGATAATGTTTCTGCGTCTTGGTGCTAAACGATCGCAGCTTACTTTGCTACTTATTGAGGTGAGTGTGCTTCATGTCTGGTGTTTTTAATCATTACGCATTTTGCAAAATTAAGCTAGTTCGTTCATTAAGATTAATCTAAAGCAACAGCATATCAAATGGTAAGCGTGTTGCTATAGCACGATCTGTACATGTGTAATTATGATTATCACATCACTGGTTATGCAACAACGTCCTCGTTCAATAATAAGTTTATTAAGGTAAATGCAATTAAGAAGTAACTTCTGTGCATGCTATTTTAGCTATGTGGTGGCTCATAAATTGTTTTTTCTTTGAAGAAAAAGACTGAAAAAGAGTTATTATTGTCTTACTAGAATTCCACAAATTATTTAGCCTTAAATTAATTATTCTGATATTTAAAAAACTGTTTATATAATTTGTTTGTGCAGAAAAAAGTAATATGTCCGATGAGGTTATAATATTTTTGTGAATAATACATAATTAAAAGAACAGCCCACATTCTGACATTCCTGTTTACAGGGTATTTAGTGTGCTTTGGGAGTTAGACAGAGAAGAGCTTTGTCATGCATTGTGCCCCAAATGTTGTAACCACAGAGCTTTGTCCATCCTAATCTCAGTGCTGGGAATGTTGTGCAACAATAAACCTTTGCTCCATTTTCCTGCATGCATGCATTAAAAGCACATTGCCTAGTGGTTGTATAAAAGGTTCAAACTCTGCAAGGGGTGATCCATGAGCTAACTATCGTCATTTCTACCTTGAGCAAGGCACTCCAGCTTACTCCAAGGAGATAAAAATGTTATTTGCTTCATTCCAGGGCCCTAAACCATGTACAAAGAGTTGGCAGTGGCATTGGGGCTCGGAACGTTGGTAGCCCTGGTATTCCTGAAGAAAAGAAAGGGTGTCCTGAAAGCACATGACGGGTGGTGGGGTGTGGGAGCTTGTCCCCAAGGACCCGAGGATGATAGTATCCGCCCTTTCAAAGTTGAGACAACTTCAGAAGAGATTGAGGTAAATCCTGATGTCATCATCTGAATAAAATTTCATATAGATGTTTCACTGGAAATACATTTGGTGTGTATTTTGTCTGTAGCAAAATCTCCTTTATAATCCTTAGGATCTACACCGCAGGCTAGATCAGACCCGCTCCTTTCCTTCTCTTGAAGACAGTCAGTTTAACTATGGCTTCAACTCCAAATACCTTGAGAAGCTTGTGTCTTATTGGAGGAATGATTTTAACTGGAGGAAACAAGTGGATAAACTGAACAAATACCCTCATTTCAAAACCAAAATCGAAGGTGAGCCCTGACTAGTACACAGCTATAGTAAAGGTGTGGTCACATTAACGAAATTTCAGCAAAAATTCTGCATGAACAAAAAAGTATGCAAAACTTAATCCAGATTTCATGTAGATCATTAAAAATTTCGCAGAGCAATGGTAAATGCATTGATGTTTTGGAGCTATTCAGCATTACATCACGTTTATAAATGGATCATCTGCAGTGAATGGGTGCCGTCAGAATGAAAGTTCAAAGAGCTGATAAAAACATCACAATAATCAAGTACCGTATTGGCCCGAATATAAGACGACCCCCCTTTTTTCAGATGTCACACAACTCCAGTCCATCAATTAACATCTTGTGAAAAGCTGTTTTGATTTTTTTACTTTAAACCATCCAGTGAGGTTTACCTGCACAGCACTTACCAGTTGGCCTCCATTACACTCACCCCCCTAAACCTCACTCCCATCTAGGTCATGGTGCCAATGTAACACCTCCGGTCCCAACCGCCCCGCTCTGAGCAGAACTCAAACCTGGGTCACCGGCATGAAAGGTGTGTGCACTAACAAGGATGCTAAAGACCACAGCTTCTAGCATCAGTCACTAGTGTGCCTCTTGAGATCAGGGGAGTGAGGTTTACCTGCACAGCTCTTACCAGCTGGCCACCGTTACACTTGAAGTTAAAAAACATCTTGAAAAATGTGCTTCTTACAAAGCTTTTTGCTTCAAGACATTAATTGATCAACTGGAGTCATGTGGATTATTGTGATGTTTTTATCAGCTGTTTGAACTCTCATTCTGACGGCACCCATTCACTGCAGAGGATCCATTGGTGAGCAAATGATGTAGTGCTAAATTTCACCAAATCTGATGAAGAAACAAACTAATCTACATCTTGGATGATCTGAGGTTGAGTCAATTTTCAGCAAATGTTTATTTTTGGGTGAACTGTTTCTTTAAGAACTACATTTTTTTTAAGAAGATGCTTATGTTTTGCGCACATTTTATAGTACTCCACAACTGATTTCATTTTTGTTTTGTGTTGTGGTGTTCTCTATAACAAAAGGTATTGATATTCACTATGTTCACGTGAAACCAAAGAGCCTGGCTGAGGGAACCCGTGCTGTGCCTCTGATGATGGTACATGGATGGCCAGGCTCCTTCTATGAGTTTTATGGTATCATCCCCCTGCTTATGGAGCCATCCAGTCCTGATGACATTACTTTCGAAATAATTTGTCCCTCAATACCTGGTTATGGTTTCTCAGAGGCCCCACATAAAAAAGGTAAAGGGCAAACAACCCAACCTAACAGATATTTTGTTTCAAACACATGTGGATTAGTCTATTAAATATTTTCCATGTTTTGCATTTTTTTAATGATCAAAATGTGTTTTGCACAGGTTTTGACGGTGTATGTGCAGCACACATATTCAATAAACTGATGAAGAGGCTTGGTTTCAACCAGTACTATGTCCAGGGAGGAGACTGGGGCTCGCTTATTACCACTAATATGGCCCAGCTGGAGCCCAAGTATGTATAAAAGTAGTGGTTCTTGACCTTTTTTACTCCAAGGCCCCACTTTATCCAAAACATTTAAGTCCCCCTGGGAAGTTGGGATGTAATTACATTATTAGATGCATTCAGTTTGAAGCAAAATGGCATTGTAGCTTTTATACAAAAAAAAAATATATATCATAAATTTAAAAAAAATTAACTCTAATTCTACAAAATGATGAATAAGGAATGCACAGCTGGATTTTATTCAATTTATGAAGCTATAATTGCGTAATACCGAAGTATTTTGAATGCAAGTGTTAGATAATTTTATTGTAAATAGAATAGAAAACAAATGAATTAATTTCAACCAATTTGCCATCAATACAGTTGCTGCATCTATTGCGTTCCCCATATTTTCTCACTGACATGCCCTCTACTCGGAAACTCTGGCCTTAAAGAAAGTTCCGACACTCCGGTGGTGTTCATGTGGGTTCAATCTTTTCAACATGACTTGAATGCACTAAAGATTTGAAGACCCTTTTAAAGCTGATATTTACCTTTGGTTCTTAATATAGGGCTGGGCGATATGACGATATTATCGTATATCGACGATGTCTCGTAAGTAGCCTATTGCGATGTCGATGTCAACAGTTAGGTAACAGATGATTATCGACATTATTGGAAAAAAATGACAAATGATAAACCTAGTAAGTTGCAAAAAATATTTTACATAGCCCCATAGTCACCATACAGGTCTTTTTGCATGCAAGAATGAAATAATTTAGTCGAAGGGTTGGGAATCGAAAAGCTATTCCAGTTTCGGAAATCAGATCAGATGCGTAAGGTCAGGAATCAAATTACTTGTTATAAAATAAAATTTCGATTCTGCTTCTCGATTTCTGTATGCACATTTATTGTGATTTCAAAAGATTCAACTGCAAGAAGACGAAATAGAACTCACTTCTGCACTCGCGGCTGTTTTCTGTGCTGCGCACACACACACACACACACACACACAAAAGCTGCCTCTTAATTAACTAATTAAGACCAAACTGAACATGGTGTGTGTTTATTGTGCATGTCGGCAATGTTGTCTCGGCGGGGCGGGGCATGGTGGAGGTGGGGCTTAAGTAGACGATATTATCGGAGATCACGATATTTTTAAAGGCGATTATCGATAAGATATTTTTGATATATCGCCCAGCCCAAATTTAATAAAAAATAAATTAACTCAAAAATATTAATGTTATACATTTTTATTTATTTATTTGGTTTTGTTTGTTTTTAAGAATTGTAAAATTATTAATTAAATTAAAAAAATTGTTAAAATAACTGTATTTAAATAATTTTAAGAGTTATTGGGGCCCCTGGTTGAGAACCACTGTATTCTAGTATTTCATCACATTGAAATCCTCAGATAGAAGTAAATTAAAGTCAGCTATATTAAAGGAAGATAATGTGTATAGAAATAAACCGATTTCAAGTACTTGAGAGATTTTAAGGATTTTTGTTGTACATCTTTGTTTTCCTCAGTGCTGTGAAAGGCCTCCACATTAACTTTGCTCCTCCAGGAAAAGCAGGCCTTCTCATGATGTTGTCTATACTTTTTGGTCGCCGATTTCCCAAACTCTTTGGCTTCACCGAGCATGATGTGAAACGCCTTTTCCCCACTATGGAAAAGCTTGTAGTTGACGCAATAAGGGAGACTGGATACATGCACATACAGTCCACTAAACCTGACACTGCAGGTGAGAGACATGTGTGCATCTTTAAATAGACAACAGACTTTGATTTGAAGCTTGACTGTATTGCACAGGCCGTGGATTGAATGACTCTCCCGTTGGTTTGGCTGCCTACATTTTGGAGAAATTTTCAACCTGGACTGATCCTGAATTCAAGAACCTTGAGGATGGTGGACTGGAAAGGTAGTCATATTTGATTTCAGCTTTATTGTAGGTTGGTGAAGTGTGTGTTCAGTTAAATCATGTTGATTCCCCAACAGGAAGTTTTCTCTTGATGATCTTCTGACGAATGTGATGATCTACTGGACCTCTAGGTCCATTATATCCTCCATGCGTTTCTACAAGGAGAACTTCAGCAAAGGCCTGAATCAGCCACATGCAAAGTAAGAGAAATACAGGCTTTGATTAACATTACGTGAAGCTGTATTTTCTGTTCAATACTCATCAGTATTGTGTTCCCTTAAGTATTTAGAGACATTTGGGCACTGAAATTGGGGCTATGTGTAAATATGTGCACCACTGTCTGGGATTGGAAAATAATTTTGATGTATTTTGAAAGAAGTTATTTTGTACTCATCAAGGATGCATTTATTTGATGAGCAATAAATTAGAAACTGTAATATTGTAAATTTAATGCAATGCAATTTAATGCATTAACTTCTGGAGTAAAAAAATAAAATAAAATCTTACTGACCCCAAATTACAATGCAAAATCGCTACATTAGTATGCTGTGTCTCTTTTTACCCAATAGGCTTCCAGTTTATGTTCCGTCAGGTGTGGCCTCTTTCCCCAATGAGCTGATGCACTCCCCTAAATCGTGGGTGACACAGAAATACCATAAGCTCAAGACTTATACTCCCATGGCTCGCGGGGGACATTTTGCTGCTATGGAGGAGCCGCAGTTACTGGCAGAGGATGTTCAGAGCTTTGTCAAGATTGTGGAAAAGAGAAAGAAGAAATAAATAGTTATCTGTCCTTTTTTTCATATTCATGGGCTAATGGAACTCACGGTTTAGATGCATAGATAAATGCATCTAAACAGAGATGACCATGAAGTAAAAAACAACAAATGTATTACATTCATTTTTAGATAATAGCACTGTTTAATCCTAGGAATATATTAACACAATTTTATATTTGTAGCATGTGCCTTAGTTTTATTGCAATTTTAAATGATTATATAATGACAGGAGCTTGCTTTAGACATATTTCACTGATTATGATGATTTAATGCTAATGTTAAACTGTATGAAATGATAGTCAATCCTTTATGAAAGTGCAGTTATTGAATGATAATGATGATATGTGGCAATGACTCAAATTACAAAAGACAGTCGGGAAGACATTTTTATTGTTATCAAGACAAATTTTATTTCATTTTCTCATTACAAACATTTAATCAAGAGGAAAATTGAGTGTTCGTGATTTAAAGTAATGCCCACTAGAGTGGCTAAGTATATCTGTTCCTCTATTCTGCATTAATCTACATAAATAAAGGTATCATCGCTATAGATGCTCTGCTGGCCAATGCAACTGCCTCTTTTTCACATAATGGAAAGTTCTTGGCAAGAACTTTCATGACCAATCAAATAAAGAGACACTAAGTGAAGGCACGACCAAAGCAATGAAGCTGGTCAGACTCCATTGCTTATGGTTTTCTGGAATGCATATTTGGGAAAATAAAATAGGTAAACTTCTATAAAAAAATAAATATTCTCATAATATTTATATAAACAAATATTATGTATCGAAATATTTATTTTTGCACTTTTGAGAGTTGCGCTTATATAAAATGAGTATTTAAAAATATCATAAAAAACAATTCTCACAGTACAGTTCAGTGTTTTTTTTTTTTTTTCCCCACATAGGCCCCCAAGGTTGATTCTCTTAGGGTTACACAGTTTTAGATTGTAGGACAGCATAGTTTATAATAGGTCGATCCCTGCCTGTGCCTTAACAATTTGTCCTGTTGTAGGCAGTTTTAAAATGTGCTTGTGATTTATTCCTCCTTTGATTGCTCACAGGGGAAATGCATTCTGAATTAAGACATTCTTAGGACAAAAAGAAATGATCAGTGGAACAATTCAGATGCAATATTTAGTCTGTAAATGCAAGTGCTCTGTACTATTAAAAATATGGGAGTTTTAAAGCATTTTGCACACATAATTCAAGTAATTTCAGGTATGACAGAATGCAACTCTACATGCAATCGATCCAATCTGACATACGGATATTATGACACTAATGTAAAAAAAAAAAAAAAAAAAAAAAGGAAGACATTCCAATTTTGATTTTCCCAAAA
>NW_015666536.1:511347-515534 GCF_001515625.1 Sinocyclocheilus rhinocerous
AAAAAAAAAAAAATTCTTTTACACAATGAACATAGTGACAGAACTTATGAGAAATCGAGCTATCTTTACATTTTACAATAAAGAGATGATCTGTGTTGGACCCTTTGATTGGAATGTTACTAAAGTTACTAAAATCCAAACTAACTTCTTATTTCCATACCTGAATGTAAACATTATTCTAATAGATTGAACTGGATTCATTATTAAAAAAATAATGTCACTGCATGTTAAAGAATGACTGAACATTAAACTCATATCTGCTCCATTGCAGACGCTTCACAGCAACTACTATTCCCCGTCTAGTTTTGAATCGAATACTGTTAGGTAGGCTAAAAATTAAAGGTAGGGTATGTGATTTTTCAAAAACACTTTAGAAAACTGATTCGGGCTTACCCTGCCTTTAATGTCATAATTCATTGCTGTCAATATAGGCATGAAACTCATATGAAATGTGGAGTGATCATCACTCAATTAAAAGTAAAACTCTTGGGGCCGTTTACACAGGATGTGTACTTGTATTCAAAAACAGCGATTGCAATGGAAAGGAAGGCGCATCGAGATCCATTTAAAAAGCTTGTTTAACATGAAGTAGAGTCCTAAAAATATAGTGTTCATTGTGTGAGATGCTAAAAAAGTGCAGATGGACAAAATGTGGCTTAAAAACAAAAAGAGCATTACAAAATCGATCTGAATGAGAAGTGAACGAGTGAGAAGTGGCGCAGCGATAAAAGTTAGTCTTGCATTTAAAATCACGAATATTTTAAACTTTATTTTAAAGCTTGTATTTTAAAATGGTAAAAATGCATCGCTCATGAAGTGGGATGCTGAAAAATCAATGAGATGTGGCGCAACAGTGCGTTTACTTTGGAAAATAATTTTAAAAACACACTACAGTGGAATGCAAAAATGCATTCTGTGTGAACCGAAGACTTCTGTTTCCACACGTGACAAACATGATTCTAAATAGGATGATTCTTTGGAGACAAATGTTAAACTGAAACCTGCCACCAGACCAAAATGATACACCCACAATAATGAACCCAAACAAACAAACAAAAACACCAATGGATGAGAGACTTCAACAAACTGTTGACCCAGAGTGCATAACCTGAAAATATATCCGACTGCCTGTGCTTGTGAGATTGTGACAGGTTCAGAGAAAGCTTTCATTCCAGTCATAGGCACAATACAAGGACCAAGGAATCCTACAGCAACTAAAAATAGTATGGCTTAGACTGACGTATGAATTTAGACTAGACAGCAAAGCACAGAAAATGCCATTATAACATCAAAAAACGAATCAAATTACAAGAAAACAAGTGCAACCAAATCAATCCATATGCTAATACTGAGAATTATGGTGAGTAACACACTAAGGTTTCAATTCTGTGCCGTTAATCTTGATACTATAACACATATCTTTACTTCTATATCTAAGATCAAATATTTGAATAAGCTATTATAACATTTAAAGAACTTGTCTACAT
Organism: Sinocyclocheilus rhinocerous; assembly: GCF_001515625.1. Lineage (NCBI taxonomy): Eukaryota > Metazoa > Chordata > Actinopteri > Cypriniformes > Cyprinidae > Sinocyclocheilus > Sinocyclocheilus rhinocerous. Next base: position 512,835 of record NW_015666536.1, read on the forward strand.
GATGAAGAACATTTCTAACATGACCGTTCGGTAAATAATCATCCATACCAAAATAATATTTAATACAGGCAAATTTTAAACTTTTTCTGAGATGCTAAAGTATAGTTAGCCAGGCTCTTACAATGCAAAGCATCATGGGAATTCAATAGTGAGGTGTCCAGATACTTAAAAATGGTCCTATCAAGGTCAGGACCATTTGGGCTAGGCGAAGAAACGGCAAACTAAAGCAACGATCCAGTCACAAAACTACGTCATACATTCATATGAGGAGGCACTTGTCACAAACAATGGGCTTCAATGAGGGAACTAGAGATTCAACATGCATTAGATTCACTGTATCTATCACAACATGAGACTTCTTCATGTCAGATGGTCTTTTCATGAATGTCAAGCTAAAAGTTTACTACATTTACATTTGCAATCTTAGCAATTCTTCATTCACTGTAAACCTTCAACTCAGTTTAGGGAACAATGTAGTGAGGCTAATGTAGTGAACTTTGGACAAAACAAAATCTTTGGGAGAAAAAAACAAACAAAACTCGAACGGCACTGACATTATACGACTATGGATTTGTGCAAACAGTTCTTTCTGGTGATAAACTATCCATAAACCTGACGTTCTGCATGATTTCTTTTGATTTGTGCGTGTACGTATATCCCGAACCAGCAATATTCAACTAAGTATTCTTGAGATTCAGTTTAGGTCATGTAAACTAAATGGTTTAGGTCATCACTTGTATCGCTCAATACATCTCAAATCATTCAAGAGAACATAATACAATTTTTATGACATAGACCACTGACCTCAGAAAGTACCACATATAAACGAGACAACCCTCGCCTCCATCACTGGCAGTTGAGGGCACAGCGTGCAAAGGGTAATATTGCAAAGGGCCCACAATACAAACCACAACTTATGGACTTAAGATTCTTACCAAATTCAAGAGGAGAAAACAGTGAGATTGTGAATTTGCACGCTGTTTTGGCATCGCAACTGACGTCCTGTGGGAAACTAAGACCCTTTAGGACGGTCGCTGTGTGGGACATTTCACAAGGCTGTTTCCTGCACCGTATGGGCCAGGTTACAAGTAGGCTGGGCGGTTTTCTGTTCTCCTTCCTCTTCCCTGAGCTCGTCATCCTCTTTAGTGTAGGCAACGCCATTGCTCTCTTTCTGGGCCATCTGGTAAGGCTGAAGGTCCATGACTTTAGGCTATAGCATAGGCACAGACATACATAACCATTCATAATAGAAGAAGGAATGCTGTATTTGAAACTGGCTTTTGATTCGTGAGTGAAGCTCAGCTGAGCATTTAAGTGAGTTACCTTGTCATCCAGTGGGGTAACACAGCAGAGTTTCTCCCTGTAGCGTTGGGGCAGAAAGAACAGCAAATTGCCAAGCACAGGGTAAATCGTACCTGGGTTTAACTCGTTCTCCTTCGAGGGCCCTGAGTGTACACAAAACAGAAAAAAAAACATTGTTGCAGCCTAATAATCGATGTTGTTATTGTTAACTAATACTAAAAGTACTAAATACTAAAACTGTTAAAATTAGCTTTTGGTAATTTAACTGAAATAAAACTATAAATATTAGATGAAAAACTAAAATAAAAACTAATGTGTAAATAATGCATACTATAATAGTAACTTAATAACACTAAAACAAAGTTGCTAATAATGTCATTGTATAACCTACACCAAGGACTTTCAAACTTTTGAGTGATTTTTAGTGCCCTTATATAAAGCTGTTACTAAAATATATAATATATTTTTATGTGGGTCAATTCTCTTTTAAATGATTAGCTTCTATATGTCATTGTATATGTCATCACTTTTGTTTTATTATTCCAAAACAACTTGGTTCAACTAGATTTTCCACTCTATGCATATACAGTGTCTTGCGAAAGTATTCATACCCCTTCATTTTTTTTACGTTTTGTTATGTTGCTGCCTTATGTTAAACTACTTTAAATTACCTTTTTTCCACATCAATCTACACTCCATACACCATAATGGTAAAGCAAAAAACTGTTTTTTAACATCTTTGCAAATTTATTAAAAATAAAAAACTAAAATGATTCTACTACATATAGCATATGGGACAGTTGAAATTTAGCTCAGGAGCATTCATGTTGCTTGTAGATGTTACTACACATCAAGTAAAGTTAACCTGTGGCAAATTCAATTGAATGGGCATGATTTGGAAAGCCACACACGTCTTAATAAAAGGTCTAGCAGCTGATAATGCATAACAGAGCAAAAATCAAGCACTGAGGTCAAAAGAAGTCCCTGTAGAGCTCAAAAACAGGTTTGTGTCAAGCCGCACATCTGTTTTTCAGCGGCAGGGACCGAGGGACTCGTCAGAGTAGAAGGAACGCTCAGTGCAGCAAAATATAGAGATAGCCTTAATGAAAACCCAGTCCAGAGCATTCAGAACCTCAGACTGAGCAGAAGGTTCACCTTCCAACAGGACAATGACCCTAAGCACACAGCAAGAGTGGCTTATAGACAACTATGTGAATGTCCCTGAGTGGCCCAGCCAGGGCCTGGGATTGAACCCAGTCAAATATTTCTGGAGAAACCTGAAAATGTGCATCTGCCCCCAACCAACCTGACAGAGCTTGAGAGGTGAAGAGGTGAGGTGAAGAATGGCAGATAATTGCCAAATGCTGATGAGCAAAGCTTGTCGCATCAAACAAAAAA
>NW_015666536.1:515544-523418 GCF_001515625.1 Sinocyclocheilus rhinocerous
GAAGAATGGCAGATAATTGCAAAATGCTGATGAGCAAAGCGTGTCGCATCATACCCAAAAAGACTTGAGGCTGTTAAGGTTCTTCAGCTAAATATTTAGTTAAGGGTATGAATACCTATGCAATGTACTTATTTCAGTTTTTTATTTTTTAATCAATTTACGAAGTTGTGACAATTCTGTTTTTGTTTTGTCATTATGGTGTATGGAGTGTAGATTGATGTGGAAAAAAAGTAATTTAAATCAGTTTAAAGGGGTCATATGATGCGATTTCAAGTTTTCCTTTCTCTTTGAAGTGTTACAAGCTGTTTGTGCATAGATAAGATCCCTGAAGTTGCAAAGACTAAAGTCTCAAAACCAAAGAGATAATGAAGGGGTATGAATACTTTCACAAGGCACTGTATATATATATTGCTTTTCCTTTTCTCTGAAATTTTACACAGACCCACTAGAACCCCTTTGTGGACTGCAATTTGAAAACATCTCCTGGACAACTAAGATGAATTCCTTGTGCAATCTAACTTGGACAATAATCTCTAACAAGATTAAACAACAGATGAGCCATATTCACAAAGGTAGCTTCATCAGCATCAAAACAAAACTTTAAACGTAGAGTGTTTGATTTGTTTGGAAACACACTTTACCCGTGAGAAAGCTGACCAGTAGTCCAACCACCACAACAGTGGCAGAATTATGAGCACTGTACCACATGTATGATAAAGAGTACAGAGCCTGAACTCCAGAAGGCCTGAAAATACAAGACGACAGAATAAATGGGCCAGTTTAGTCTGTAATATAGCTATCATTTAGAAAAGGCTTTATGAACTGTCTTACTTTTCAGGCTCAAATTAGACCAATCGTTGTTTTTATGCAACTGCCTTCTGGTTATGACTAATTTGTACGATTAGTCTAAGAAGTTTATGCAACTGTGGCCACAGAAGCTAAACGAATTGATTTCTGCTTGGTCTGAAGTAATCAAGCATTTTAGAACAGGAATTTCTTGAGAACTACTTTCTTAAAAATATGCACCTGGGTTTAGATGTGATGAGCGTCGTCATGACAGCTGTTGTCATGTTTCCTACATCAGGTATGACGGTGGCATTTATCACAGGTGGTGCAGATGCAGACATTCGTGAAAGAAAGCTGCCGATACCGATCCAGAAAGCCATGACCAGCCCTGATAGCAGCCCAACCAGAGCACCCTGAAAACACACTCAGTCCATGAAATGAAATCATACCATGAAATTATCTACCGAATTCCACTGGATGCATTAGTGACAAGATACTTACTAAAAAAAGATATTTACAAAACGTTTTCTTAAAAACAAATTAATACTTTTTATCAGCAAGGATGAATTAAATTGACCAAAAGTGTTTTCTGAAGGATCATGTGACACTGAAGACTTGAGTAATGGCTGCTGAAAATTCAGCTCTGCCATCACAGGAATAAATTACATTTGAAAATATATTAGAAGAAAATAGAAAAGTTATAAAATATTTCATAATATTACTGTATTTCTAAAATTTACTGTATTTTGATCCAATAAATACAGCCTTGGTGAGCATAAGAGACTTATGAAACAAAAAAAAATCTGACCCCAATCTTTTGAACAGTTGTGTATTTATGTGGATGCTTTGTTTGACTTACAGTGGAATTGGCCCAAGGGAAAAACATCCCGAGACAGAAAAGGCCAAGAAGAGGTCCCCCCACCATCCCAAATATACTGAGTGCTGCCTAAAGATGTTAAACAATAAGGAAAATATACATAGATTGTTGTTAACTGTATGAATACATTACACTAAATTACACTTCAAATTTATCTGCATTTACTTTATTATTATTATTTTCATGTTAGATAATCATGGACCTCACCTGCAGCACAGAACCCATTAAAGAGGCGATGTACGCCATAGCCAGACACACAAGACCATAGCCAAGTGCTGCGGGGGAATTTAATGACAAAAAGGATTACCATAATGATCCCAAACAGGAACATTACAGTGGACCACTCATAAAGAAACTAATAAGTGAAATAAGCTCTGCCTTTCAGACAGTTATTGAAAAATAGCTTACCCAACATTTTCGATAACAAGGTGGCACGGGCCTCTGTCATGGGTGACACGTGAGGTTTGATCAGGTCCTCCATGGTAACTGTTGCCAGGGAGTTGAAGGCAGATGAGATAGTGCTGTAAGATAAATTGGACACCATTTAAAGAAAGAAAATCAGTATCAACAGCTTAAAAAAAAAATTTGTAAAATTGTAATAGGAGGAACTGTCATCACAACATCTGGTTGATACCTAAGAGCTCCACTAAACAGGCAGGCGACAAAAAGTCCTGGCAAACCAGGAAGATCTTGCAACACATCCATTACAAAGTACAGCACCATCTGCAGAAGGCGAGAGAGGTGGAAAGTGACTTCCCCATAATAACTGTCAAATCAACATCAATTCAGCAATGGTGTGATGATCTTGACATCAAAGAATAACAAGAAATAAACAAAATGACAGGCTGTTGCGTAAAAATAAACAATCATAGCATATATATATATATATATGGGTTTAGGGTCGGTAAGAGTTTGCATGTATTTAATCGAAAATATTGAAAGATATTGTGAAATATTACTACAATTTGATGCAAATCTGAATTTTCAGCATCATTACTCTAGTCTTCAGTGTCACATGATCCTGCAGAAATCATTCTAATATGATGATTTGGTGCTCAAAAACATTTCTTACTATTACCAATGTTGAAAACAGTTGTACAGCTTAATATTTTTGAGGAAACCATGATACATTTTTTCATTATTCAGTGATGAAATAGAAAGACAAAAAGCTTCTAAAATAAAAGCTCAAAAGTTCTAAAATGCTGTACATTTATTTGAAACCGTGTCTTTATGTCACTTTTGATCAATCTAATACATCGTTGCTCAATAAAAGTATTAATTTCTATTAAAAAAATCATATTTTTTTTGTATCTGACCTGGTCATTACTTTTGACGTAGCCCTGATCCAGCGGGCTCTCCTCCCCATATCGAGCGTACATAACCAGACCCATTAAACAGCCCATTGTGAGCACGATCTGCTGGCATGGGAACACCACATAACAGGACCTGGAGAACAAGACACCCCAAAAAAACACTTCAAAAACACCACTTTTGTTGCAGTAATTTAACACAACACAGCAGAAAGAGCACAAATGGTGCATAAAACAACTTCTATAGACTTAACCAGAGTGTGGAAGAGCTGAGTGTTTTCTTACATGATGGCCTCTTTTTCTGTGCGGGAGCTGAGGTATCTCTGGACCTGAGCCTGATTCACTCCATACAGGGCCAGCATGAGGAAAACCCCCCCCACTCCCAGAGTCCAGAATGTGTGCCTCTCTAAAGGGTCAGGGTTCAGGCTGCCATGGGGACCACAAAACAAAGAATGTGAGCTTCAGTTACAGTTCTGGTATGTGGAACAGTGTTTGTTAGATAATCTTAACGGAACAGTTTAGATACTCATATATGAAACAAAATGATATAAAATCGCATCGCTCACTCAAGGCCTGAGATACGGCTGCCGTTTTGTGCTTTCTTCCATACTTCAGCGATGCCACCTGCCTGATGGGTACCCACTATAATCACTGCCAGCTGCCCCGCAAACATCACGATTGTTTGGAACACATCTGTCCAGATCACCGCTTTCAGACCACCCTAGAGCAGAGAAGAGAAAAGGTGTGTTATAATGTACACTACCTTTCAAAAGTTTTGGAATTTTTTAAAGGGGTCATATGATGCGATTTCAATTTTTCCTTTCTCTTTGGAGTATTTGATCAAAAGACAGTAAAACATTTTATATTGTTAAATATTATTACAATTTAGAATAACTGTTTTCTGCTTTAATATATTTTAAAATGTAATTTATTCCTATGATGGAAAAGCTGAATGTTTCCTCCATTACTTGTCTTGATCCTTCAGAAATCATTCTAATATACTGATTTGGTTCTCAAGAAACATTTCTTTTTATTATCAACATTGAAAACAGGGGCCCGTTCTTCGTACAAAGGTGCAACTATACCCCTAAAAGTGAGCATATTAGTACCATACAAGTATGCATGTTTTAAGTTACAAAGGTGCACCTTTGAGGGTACCTCATGAAAAATAAACATGGTGTTACATAAGTACTCAAATGTAGTATATTATTATTATTATTATCATGGTAAATTTGTGGTTACTGTAATAAAACCATGGTTAATTTTTGTAAAAGGCTGCCAGGCTGTTGTACCCCTAAAGGTGAAACTTTAGCATATTTTTTTTCTGACAGATTTATTAACAGCAATTACTCAGTAGAAATATAAACAGTGTATAACACCATAGAGCAGTTTCTGGAACATTGGGAGGACTGCAATTTACAATTTATTTACAAATTATTACAATTTACAATTTAAAAATACAACGATTTTTAAGATCAGGGATCAGTTATAGGTCAGTAATTTTTGTCAATTTTGTAAATTTGGTTAAAAAAAAAAAAATCCAGGGTGCATTAAATTGATCAAAAATGATAGTAAAGACTTAAAAAAAAAAACTTTTGAACGATACTGTGCATCTTATTTACTAAGACATTTACTCATAACATTTTATATTTTGAGCTCTGGAATGCTTGATTCTGATTGGTTAGAATTCTGCTATCAAATATTTCTGTATGATGTTGGGGTTTCTTTTGCTATAATGACCGACTGACTGTCCATTATCCTTATTATAAAACAGTGGGGTCCTAAGGTCTGAGACAATAGTGCTTCCATTTTGCACTTTTAAATATGAAACCTTGTGGGACAATTTACAGGGTTCCCACCCTTTTTGAATAAATAGCCAATGAATATTGAATTAATTTTTTTTTGTTTTTTTCCCATGAATTTTATAGTTGTTTAATGATTAATGAATAAGGATTTTTTTTCTTAAATTCTTAAAATTCAGACTAATTCACCAATGAATCATTCACTGACTGATTTGTGAACCGGTTCGACTGATTCATTAAAAAAAGAACCAACTCCAGTTCCCGAACAGTGACACAGACTTCAGTCTCTCAAACAAACAAATATAGTGAATTTCTGAAGTGATACCTGATATGTGCTGCTAAGGTGGAGCCGATAGAAAACTGGTATGAAAATGTGCGCAGGGATGAGCAGGCCCAGGAAATAGGAGCAACCCAGGAACCAGTACTGCGTGCCATGTGTGTAAATCTCAGCTGGGGCACCCAGGATGGCCACCGCTGATTGAAAGGTGGCCAGCAGAGAAAGGGACACTGGAAGGCAGCGCATGCTGCGGTCGGCCAGCAGGAACTCCTGTGTGGTCCTCTGACAACCCCCTGAGAAGGCATAGTAAAGGCCGATTCCTGCGGAGGCTACTAGCAGCAGGACGAAGATCACGTAATCCACCGTGCTGAAGTGCATTTGGACTACGTCCCCCATGATGCCGTGAGGTGTGGGGAGGAGCACACAGAGTGATGTGGCCCCTGGATTATCAGTGAAGGGTCAGTGGAGTGTTGACCATTGGGTCATCATAAAGGATTGCAGGCGACGTGCTAGAGAAATTAAAAGACAAAAATGCAAACAGAATATCCAAATTATAATTACCGATTGTCTAGATTTACAGCTGTTCAAAATTAGCAGTAAGGAAACATTTACACTAATGCATTGTGCAATATGTTCAAAACAACTCAAAAAAGAAGATATTTTAAATCACAATTTGGCACATTTAAAATTAAAAATAAAGTAACTTAAAGTCAAAATCAAACCAAAGTAGCAACATACTTTATCTTCCATATTGTGACGTACACCTGAGTGTAATGGATTATCAAAAAATAAAATATTATAAAACATAAAAATTCTATGTACCGGTTATTGATTGGATTCTGAGATGTGGACTTTGCACTCAAAAATAAAGGCCAGCTTGCAGTCAGTTGTGGAGGGGCGGGATTTAAGTGGATAAAATGAATGTCATAAAGAAGTCTGTTGTTCTCACGGGAAGATCAAGTTATGACATCTTGATTAAACATTAAGAAGTCAAAAACAAATGAAACATATACGTGGATCAATTCACTATACCTGAGTGTAATGGATTATCAAAAAAAAAATATTATAAAACATAAAAATTCTATGTACCGGTTATTGATTGGATTTTGAGATGTGGACTTTGCACTCAAAAATAAAGGCCAGCTTGCAGTCAGTTGTGGAGGGGCGGGATTTAAGTGGATAAAATGAATGTCATAAAGAAGTCTGTTGTTCTCACGGGAAGATCAAGTTATGACATCTTGATTAAACATTAAGAAGTCAAAAACAAATGAAACATATACGTGGATCAATTCACTATAAGATCTATAACATGTATTATGTATAGGTTAAAATTTCATTTCATGCCATTGCCAACTATAAACTGTTTTTTTGTTTTGTTAATTCGTAAATCATATAGCAACAAAACCATTTTTACAATATCTCTGTGTTGCACAGAAGAATGAAAATCATGTGGGTATGGAGTGATAATCTTGTCAATGGTATTAGTGACAAAATGTTTTTAATATTGTCACAATAATGAAGAAGAGAACCTTCATGGCAAGAATTAAGGTATTTAATAATTCATTAAGAGATTTTTCAGCTATATCATAATTCAAATACATGTGAACTTTGTAACACAGTTCTTTTGTAATATCAGTAGAATTTCTAGAACTACTGCTGTAAAAATGTCACTAGAGTTAAAGCTACAAGCACTGCTGACTCGCCTCATTTGATTAAATCTCTACATTACATTTTCTGAGGACTAGTAGGTGGCCTTAGGACACAGCATGCAGATTCAACATGAAAACCATCAAAAAAGGTTTAATAAAAAAAAAAAAACTCATCTAATCATCAGATTCATTTGATTGTTTTGGTTTCTATATTGTATGCCACTCTACTTCCACGTATCCAAGTAAATAGATTAAATAATTTAAAAGTTATGTAGTCTTGTTCTCGCTATTCTGTGAAGTTCCACAACAAAATAACCTGTTTATCAATCACACTGAGCACTGGTCTTGTGAGACATAACGGCGTAATGCAGCTTATTCAATGAGTCATCATATGACTTAGAAATCTCTTTTTAACTTAATATTGTGCCTCTAGAGCTTCACGTCTTTCCAAACCAGTTTACAAACAACTATTCTAACATAATCTGACATTCTGTAAGGTTCAAGCTTATGCACAGAAACATGTGTTGAATGCAAAAAGTACTGTGGGACAGTGTATTTAGGCCAGAGGAGTCGGACATGATTCAATGAAAAATCTAATACGGGTCACTGAGAGGATGATGCTGATGAAACAGCAAGCCACACTATTATCACATACTATAGCTTTACTCCATCTGAAAACGTGAGCAGTAAACTTTTTGTAAAATTTGAAGTCATTAGACTGCCTTATAGATTGCAAGAATGCATTGAACAAAAGTCTTTCAAAAACATTAAAAGATCTTACTGACCCCAAACAGTATAGTGTATGTAAAGGGACTGTCATTTCAGACATATTTCACTTTAATTCATGTTCACACATTTAGTAGCAGACAAGTTACATAACACCCTGTAAAATGGTTAAAGGTCAAACATCATACTAAACCTTCTTGCAACTGTGTGAGTTTGCTAATTGTCATTTATTGACTACACTTGCAATATCTGTAAATTAGTTGCATACAATGGACACAATTTAATGCACACAATCCTGTCCTGTCCACTGGAACAATACACCCTTACAACCTACAATGAGAAAGCATGTACTTTTAAAATCACAGCAAACAAGATATTTTTCATTTTGAGGTCAAGAACAGTTGAGTGTTACTTGTAAAAAAATTAAAAAATAATTATATATATATA
>NW_015666536.1:523734-534212 GCF_001515625.1 Sinocyclocheilus rhinocerous
ATATATATATATATATATATATATATATATACTGTATATCAAACCCTGGCTGTGGAACATTAAGATTCATTTTGTGTCATCAAAGCTGTTGTGTCGGCTAGTTTGCTAAAGAATAAGTCTCACACGTGACATGATAAAGACATGAGTGAAAGACTCTGACCTAGAAGGTCTTGTTACAACTCAGATAACAACACCGCACAAAAGATGTTTGGGTTGGAATGGAGGGTTTCACACCAATTTAATCTTTCTAACTTCTTATTTGAAAGAAAAGCAAGGACAGACCGGTTCTTATCTGCAGAACAGTGAAGAAAAATGCAAGAACACACAGGCCAAGATTTGTCAAACCACTGTACGCCGTCGAAATGGACTGTTTGCTCAGATTCTTTCCTATTACTCTGCAAAATAGCCTGGGTTTTTAAGTTCAGTACTTTAAAAAAATACAAAACCTATGATGGATAAGAAATTAAATTAGATGTAGCCTATCAAGGGGTGAAAAAAGACAAACCTGTATCGTTTCTATGGTCACAAGGCTTTTGGTGATCAAACAGTGGGATAACAGCATAGCAAAGTGTCTGTTTGATTTTTTTAGCCTCTATGATCAAGGTCCGCTCCTGCATACAGACACAGCTTATGACTCACCAGCAGCATCAGAACCCACAGTATTACACAGCATACCCTGACATGACCAATTAATAGTAAATATCAGCTGTTCTAACCATCCAATCAGCTAACAACCCAACTGTCTCATTATTTATGCTGGTTCAGCTTGGGTGCCTCCATAATTTGCCTTATAAAAAAAAAGGCACAATATTTGTCTTATAAATAGGGCTGTTAATTTAGTGGAATTAAAGGGATAGTTCACCCAAAAATGAAAATTCTGTCATTAATTACTCACCCTCATGTCGTTCCAAACCCGTAAGACCTTCGTTCATCTTCAGAACACAAATTAAGATATTTTTGATTAAATGTGAGAGCTCTCAGACCCTGCATAGACAGCAACGCAACTGTAATGTTCCCAGGTCCAGAACCGTAGTAAGGACATCGGTAAAACAGTCCATGTGACATCAGTGGCTCAACTTCAGTTTTGCGAAGCTACGAGAATACTTTTTGAGCACAAAGAAAACAAAAATAACAATTTATTCAACAATTCTTCTCCCCCGAGTTACATCTTCCGCCATTTTAGAGTATCACAACACATACGCACGCTTTCCCCTATGCATAAACAACACTTATTACGCAGATTACGTTCATGCGCGCGCTTTCTCCTCCGAACGTAAACAACGCTGATTACATCGATTACGCTCTTGGGTACTCTCCAAAATGGCGGAAGACGTAACTCGGGAGAGAAGAATTGTTAAATAACTTATGTTATTTTTGTTTTCTTTGCGCTCAAAAGGTATTCTCGTAGCTTCGCAAAACTGAAGTTGAGCCACTGATGTCACATGGACTGTTTTACCGATGTCCTTACTACGTTTCTGGACCTGGGAACATTACAGTTGCGTTGCTGTCTATGCAGGGTCTGAGAGCTCTCACATTTCATCAAAAATATCTTAAATCGTGTTCCGAAGATGAACGAAGGTCTTACGGGTTTGGAACGACAAGAAGGTGAGTAATTAATGACAGAATTTTTGAGTGAGCTATCCCTTTAATGACAGCAGGTAAACTCCACAGGTTTGTACAAAACCTGATGATCCATGTTTCCCTTCGTGAGCTGAGTATATTTAAGGAAGCAAGGAAAGCTGAATCTTACGGGTTTGGAACAACAGGAGGGTGAGTAATTAATGACAGAATTTTCATTTTGGGGTGAACTAACCCTTTAATTATAAAACCCTATGTTTTCTACAAACAGAGAAAATCTACCTTGAAATACCACTTTCAATTTATAGCCCTAGTTACATGGCAAGGCTGTCCATCAGGTACATTTTATGTTATAACAACTTAATCTTTTTTATATTCTTTTTTATCTTTATCTTGCTTTTCATAACAGGGAACTGTTGATAACAATTTACAATATGTTCTTATATTGCCTGTGTCAGAAATGAATCCTCAAACCACCATCTTTAAAAAACTGAAGGTACAAGTCATACATGCCGTACACAGAAATTACATCTATGAGAACCTAATTATTAATACTAACAATAATAAAATATAAAAATATTTGAAACTGAAAAACTAGTAACAACGATAATAAGGCTAATAAGATGCATCACTGATAGACACACACAGCTTTACAATTAAGAAAAAATATTAATAAATGAGATATATCCATAATAATAATAATAATAATAATGCAAAATAATATAAATATACAAGTAAAAATAACTATAATCTTTTATATTCCAACACAGGCCAAAATTCATATGTTAGAGTCATAAGAACCATATTAATCTCTCACTATAGCTGACATCAGAAAACAGTAAATAAAACAAGACGAAGACATTGAATAGAACAAGTTCCAATGTGAATTATATAGTACTGGTGAGAACAAGTTTGTGAAAAGCTGCACTTAACTTAAAATACCAAGCTCACAGCATGCCAGCAGGCCAACCATCATGATTAACAATGCCTGAAAAGTTATTGTTTCACCAGCACTTGAGAGAACTGGACTAAATGTAAACCGCCAAGTAGGCCTGTCACGATAACAACTTTTTGTTGTGCGATATATTGCCCCAGAAATAATTGCGATAAGCAATATTATTGTCATTTTAAAGAGCATTTTATGCCACTGAATATATAATCATAATGTAACAGCATAATAATGCAAGAAGGCCTACACACTTCCAAATGACAACAAACTTTTAATGTCCGTACGCACAGAGGCACAGATCCCTAAACAAGACCATATCTGAGGATGAAACTTTGTAGAAGCATTTTTTTAAACTTGAACTAGCACCTCATGACTACACCATGTTATGTGCAAGAAGCTGCAAAAGACACAGGTGCAAGTGGAATGTACAAAACATGGTGACATTAATTTTAAAGTAAATATAATGGGCGATATATTGCGTCACCAAAAATTATTGAGGTCATGTACATATATTGCGCGATAAGTCGATATATTGATTATTGCAACAGGCCTACCGCCAAGGCACTAAAAGACACAGTTCAGCCAAAAATGAAAATGCTGTCATTATTTACTCACCCTCAAGTTGTTTAAAAAAAAAATCCTATTATATGCCCTTGGAAAATACGGCACAAATAATATGTAATCATTCATGCATAAAGCTTGAAGCTATTCATTGCCATTATATCAACGAGCAAGAACAGAACATTTTTAACATTTCTCCTTTTGTGGTCTAAAGAAGAAAGAAGCTCATGCAGCATTAGAAGAACATGAAGGTGAGTAAATAATGACTGAATTTTCATTTTTGGGTGAACTATCCCTTTAAACTTCTCCATCCAACAAAACATTAATCACAGCTGTAGATCTTTTTACAACAGCTATTATGCAACCTGAATTTCTAAAACAATGTTTGGCTGTAATTCTCTACAGAAATTAATGTTCAAAGATCAAAAACAGTCCACATGAGATCTGACAAACACTTCACCATTATCGCAGGACTGGAATACTGATACATAATGACAATTCATGTCCTGGACACTTTTTAATCAAAGCATATAGCTTCGATGTTCCTCAAAAGCTCAGGTCTATGTTAGTGTTGGGTCTGAGGTCTGAGTCCACCAAGTCCTTAACCAATTGAGCCTGAGTGCAAGACATTTACAGTATCTCACAGAAGTGAGTACACCCCTCACATTTTTGTAAATATTTTATTATATCTTTTCATGTGACAACACTGAAGAAATGACACTTTGCTACAATGTAAAGTAGTGAGTGTACAGCTTGTATAACAGTGTAAATTTGCTGTCCCCTCAAAATAACTCAACACACAGCCATTAATGCAACCTGTGTAGCTCTGGTGAGCTTCACAGGTTGCCATGCCCAAGAGGGTTAAGGCAATGCTGGAAAATAATGGTGGCCACACAAAATATTGACACTTTGGGCCCAATTTGGACATTTTCACTTAGGGGTGTACTCACTTTTGTGGCCAGCGGTTTAGACATTAATGGCTGTGTGTTGAGTTATTTTGAGGGGACAGCAAATTTACACTGTTATACAAGCTGTACACTCACTACTTTACATTGTAGCAAAGTGTCATTTCTTCAGTGTTGTCACATGAAAAGATATAATAAAATATTTACAAAAATGTGAGTACTCACTTCTGTGAGATACTGTATTTAAAAAATAATAATAATAATTTATATTATTCATTACTGTGCTGCAAAGATGAATTTTCATCAGCCATTACTCCAGGCCAAGTACCCGGACTCCAAAATAAAATGTTAATATAATTTTAATACAATATGGATTCAAGACAAATATTAAGGGGTTGAAATGCAACAACTTACAGGTATAGTTTATAAATATTTTAATGAATACGGGTCTGCAAACACTGACAGTGACACCATGACATTTTCACAATTCGTTTTAATAGCGAGATACAACACTGTTTTGAAGTGAATTTTAATCTATCACAATATTAATAACACCGTCATTTGATGAGCGTAACATTAAAGAAAAATGGCGTTTAGTTAAACGAAGATGGTTTACTATTTCAGTCAATTGTCTCAACCCACGCGCTATGCGCGAGCAACAGAGCCACGAGCTCGAGAAGGAATAGATTGCGCGTGTACTACTCGCAGGAAGAGAAAGAGAGAGAGCGGCTTTGAATATTTGATTTCATAGTTAGATAAGTTATAGATTTAACCCGATGTAAAGTACAGCTACGAAGAGCTGCATCTGACAGCTACAACCTGTTCGCGCTAATGTGTACGACTATGTCCTTACATGCAATAGCTGCGGAGAATAGCACGATGCCTGAAGGAAATTAAATGCTGCAAAAGGGTGACACCATTTCATCACAACAGAGCGAAATATGCGCTACCCACCAGAACATACAGTAATAAGTGTGCGCTGCGTCGCAAATAAAGAGAACGCTCCCATTATAATCAACGAAGCTGATTTTTAGCTAGCCTACCTTATCATTCATTCTGCTCAGCCATCGTGTATCATCTCACCTTGGTCAGAGTTCATCCGATGAAAAATGAGTGATGAATGGAGAAAGGTTTAAACCAGTCTCGGTTCAGACCACCCCTACTCTCCTTGACATCACAGTAAAGGTTGCTGCTCCATAGTTGATACACATGTGCTTCCGACGTCACGCTGGAACGTCACCATGTCGCTACCTCACGACTCTCATAAAGTAATCATCCTTTCCCAAGCGGGGGGAAAAGCTCTCATAAAGTGTTTTACATGTTTATATTCAAGTGATTATTGTCATGTTAAAAAAAATCACTCACGACGTATTTTAAAGGTAAACTTTCACATTCACAAAATGAAATGATTTGACTGTAAACCAAATTTTTCTCACTTTAAAAATTATTTCAAACTTTGAGTGTAAAGTGATTAGCGCCTATAACATTCTAAGCAATAATATATACACACACACACACACACACACACATTATATATATATATATATATAATTTTCCAAAACCATCCTGGTTTTGGAAAACGATTATTGGGAAAAATGGTAAGGATTTGTTTACTTGTGTGTGTGTGTTTTTTTTAATTTTATTATTTTAGACATGTTTATAATGTACAGATGTATAATGTACTCATCCTTTATAAATTATAATGTGATGTAACAAAGGAAACACTGTATATAAAACTATTTTCTCTGTCAATGTTATTACTATGTGATGTTATGTAAAAATTGATCTTTTCTGTATAACTCACCCAAAAAAAACTCCATAGTTTTGGTACTGCATAGCCTAAGAAATTGTAGTGTAATGTCACATTGCAAATTAGTGATTGCGGTTATTGATGTAAGATCAAACTTTACAAGTGAGCCCTTGCTTTCAGTGTGATAGGTTTCAACTAGTTACATCTGGTCATTTTTATCTCTTATACTTGAGGTAAATCCTTCCCATTGTACTTTAGCTTGATAGTTGAGTCCATGAATATTTGTATGTTGTAATTGTCCCCTCTTGTTGAATTTGCATTAATAATTAACAGGTCAAAATTCACCAAACTTGAACCTTGGACCACAGCAAAACGTGAAATTTCTTCACGAGCTTGCGTTTCTGTTCTCCGACATTTGTAAGCAGGGTCGGACTGGGACAAAAATTCAGCCCTGGCACTGTAGCCACACCGGCCCACATTACCACACCGACACAGCCCCACCCACGGACACACGCACTCACTACTTACATTTGTGTACAGATGGTGAAATAATATAAGCAGTACCATATATGTAACAGATATTTAAACATTTAATGTATGTGTCTGGCAAAGCTTGCGTGGCTTATGTAGCCGCCGCCTGATGAGGTGCAGCTGTGACCGATCAGCCTGGGATGATGATGGCCAGGTGCTCCTCGCTTGTTTCCAGGGCGACGCTGATGAAGCCTCGGGACGCTCGTCACAATATTTAGAAAAAATCTGACCGGCCCACATTAAACAAAATGATCCGGCCCCTCTGGCATTTGCCAGAATTGCCAGATGGCCAATCTGCCCCTGTTCGTAAGTGTATGAATGGAAGTCAATGGAACGAAGTGTTTATTGGCTCAGTTGAGTTTCCTGATGACTGTGTATTGTCCTCAGCTCTGGGTCCAGCATCTTTAATGAGTACAACTTTGTCTCTAGCAGCATGTCGTGGTACTGACAAATGGAACGGATACAGGAAGTTGTTTACCACCCTGAAGTTCTTTCCAGCAGAATAAATCTCATGGATAAGGTCCTCCAAACAGATGATCCCATACTGTCCTTGAGACACAAACAGAAGAAACCCATTCAGACTATATGTTTCATTTAAAACTGTCAGTATAAATATGAAGCCTATTAGATAATTGTCATTACAAAATTACTAAGATTTTGTTTTGCTACTGCAGGGTTTCTGCAGGATTTTAAAGCTCAAATTTAAGACTTTTTAAGATCTTTTTTAAGACCTGCACAAATAAATGTAATACCATATGAGCGGGATAGAGCAATGCCTACAGTACCATATTAAACTGTAAAATTACTGTAAAAAGCATAATTTACAGTTCAGATACAAGTTTTCACAAAAACAAAAAGTTTTACAAATGATAAACTTTACATTTCAGCCTTTAAACCATTTTTAAGAAAATGGATGGGTCAAAAGTATTAATTATTAATTTAAACAATGATTATGGATAAATTGTTATAAATTAAATAACATAAATTAGGGGTGTGCAATATTGACAAAAAATGATATTTTCTGGAATTTTATCGATAACGATAATTAGACAATATTTCACTGAGTGTGTTATTGTGCTGGTATTTTAAGGACTACAGTGGACAGCTGACTCCTGAATTTTTTATATTCTTTATATTCTGTGTGGTCAGTTCACAGCAGAGATATAAATTAATCTTTTCCAACAAGTTTTATGGGCATTTTTACCTTTAAGCCATTTTTCTCAGAGGGGCATAGAATACTTTAACCTGCAGTTACAAATGCATAAATAATGTTTTGATATTTTAAACATAAAACATTCAAAACCGATGTTTGAAATTATTTTTTTTTAATTAAAAGATACTTTAAATGTGAAGTTAAAACCGCCAGTAGGTGGCAGCAAGTCAAAGTTAATAAGTGAGTAATTGCGATTGAACTGAATAATTTAAACGGTTGATTCATTCAGGAACGAAACACCGTCATGTTGCTCAGAGACGCAAAACAGTGCTGTGGCTTTGTTTGGAATGATTTTTGTTGGCGAAATAGAACAAAAGCAGGCAATATGGTGTCTAAAACGTAAGTCTCTTAATATTAACTTCTTGTTTATTGAACTGTTGTATAAAATCAATATCACATTTGTAATCATGCTGACTTTTGGAGAAAAAAATGGCACTCTTCGTGTGATATTAACTATATGAAAGGATATAAATATATACATTGCCTGCCCCCATATCTTGAATTATGTGATCATTCTAAATGCATTTTAATAGACTGATTAATGCAGTGAAAGAAGGCACACTAAATGCGTACGTGCACTAGTTTAACCTGTTAACTTTACTAGACTTTATCACGTAATGTATGCATGCACTCTGTAGGTATGTTTTGTTTGCTTTTCACAATATACTCGATAATGTCGAATCGCACATAGTTAAAACTACAATTACGATATTATCGCAGACCATATCGCCCACCCCATTAAGATTTTTATAATGTATTGTTTTCTTATCGATCCACCAGTTCACATTTAAAGCTCTGCGTGTTTGCAGTGTAAAAACATGGGTGGATTTTCACATTTGTCTGAACTCTGATCAAAACAACAGTCTTATATAAATAATACATTCACTCTCTGCCAGCAGGTGGCGTGTTTGGTAGAAATATAACTGTTTCTCCAATAACGGCAGAATACAAAGCAGTGCAGCACCGGACTATGAACCTGCAGCATTTAATGAAATTATAGCCTTTTGAAGTTTAATTGTCACATTGAGCCATATCGCAATTCTGGTCTTTCTGTACCCAAATTTAAAGGGATATTTCACCCAAAAATGAAAATTTGATGTTTATCTGCTTACCCCCAGGGCATCCAAGATGTAGTTGACTTTGTTTCTTCAGTAGAACACAAACGAAGATTTTTAACTCAAACCGTTGCAGTCTGTCAGTCATATATAATGTAAGTGAATGGGAATCACGGCTTTGAGAGTAAAAAAAAAATACACAAACAAAACCAAATTAAACCCTGCGGCTCGTGACGATACATTGATGTGTAAAGACATGAAACAATCGGTCTGTGCAAGAAACTGAACAGTATTTATAGCGTTTTTTACCTCTGATGCACTGCAATGTCCTGAGCGCGTTCGCGACGTCTTCTTCTTCTTGATTTACAGCAGATCGCAGACTTATAAGTGCATTACCGCCACCTATCTCTCAAATGGACCATTGACACTACTAATTGAGATTGTAGATAGAGTGCGTAGTTATTATTATTATTATTATCATCATAATCATCATCATCATCATCATTATAATTATTTTTTACTCTTACAGTTACGTGATGCGTTTCTGGTCTCAAATTGTAGCTTTTACTTAGTACAGTTTATAAATGTGTGAATTTCTGTCATGATGGTTCCTTTCCATAACACTGAATGTTGTAACAAAGGCAATAAAGAGTTGGTTATTATTATTAAGTCTCTTTCCGGCTCAGACTGCATAGGTTAAGCTTATGGGTCTGTCACGTGATGAACGAACGACTCAAACCCGAAGACTCGAGAGATGAACTAATCAATTCTCTTTCCGGCTCAGACTGCATTGGTTAAGTTTATGGGGCTGTCACGTGATGAACGAATGACTCGAAAAACCCGAACAGGTGAACTACTTGACTTGGGGAAGTAGTGGCCTAATGGTTAGAGTCGGACTCGTAACCCAAAGGTTGCGGGTTCGAGTCTCGTACCGGCAGGGCTTGTAGGTGGGGGGAGTGAATGTACAGCGCTCTCTTCCACCTTCAATACCACGACTGAGGTGCCCTTGAGCAAGGCACCGAACCCCCAACTGCTCCCTGGGCGCCGCAGCATAAATGGCTGCCCACTGCTCCGGGTGTGTGTTCACGGTGTGTGTGTGTTCACTGCTGTGTGTGTGCACTTTGGATGGGATAAATGCAGAGCACTAATTCCGAGTATGGGTTACCATACTTGGCCACATGTCACGTCACTTTACGTCACAGAATGCAGCAGCACGACTGGTCTTCAACAAACCCAAAATGGCCCACGTCACACCTCTCTTTATTTCTGTTCACTAGTGTCCAGTTGAGGCTCGCATCAAATTCAGGACAATGATGCTTGCATATAGAACAGCCATGGGTTCAGCACCCTCATACTTCCACTCGCTCTTATGAGTTTACATCCCCTCCAGAAACCTGAAATCTGTAAGTGAGCGACACCTCATGGTACCATCACAGAGAGGCATCAAATCACTTTCCAGAACATTTTCATTCACTGTTCCTTGCTGGTGGAATGATCAGCTGAAAACGAATCTCTTCTGTCAACATTTAACTGCTTCCTTATTGAAAAAAACAAACAAATAAACAAACAAAAACTATGCTTTCACTTCTTCTTAATCTCTCCCTGTTCTAGCTTATGCTATTCTAAATGATGTCTGAACCTTGTATTACAAGCACTTCCTGTGATTATTTGACTCTTATGATGAATCGCTTGTTGTTTTCCTCAATTGTAAGTTGCTTTGGATAGTAGCATCTGCTAAATGAACAAGTGTAAATGTAAGCTGGTGTGCGGTGGGCGTTCTGGTGCACTATGGCTGCTGTCACGTCATCCATGCGGATGGTGCACAGTGTTGGTGGTTGAGAAAATTTCCTCTCTCCAAATGTAAATGTAAAGTGCTTTGAGTGTCAATAAAAGCATTATGTAAATGTAATACTAACTAACTAACTAACTAACTAAC
>NW_015666536.1:534386-538494 GCF_001515625.1 Sinocyclocheilus rhinocerous
CCCACTGCTCCGGGTGTGTGTTCACGGTGTGTGTGTGTTCACGGTGTGTGTGTGCACTTTGGATGGGTTAAATGCAGAGCACTAATTCCACGTATGGGTCACCATACTTGGCCACATGTCACGTCACTTTTTTTTAAAATCCAGTACAGAACCTATAGGATGTTGCGCATGCGCGACTGACCGAATCACTCCCCGAGACGACTCGTTCTTCCCGAGTCACATTAAAGATTCGTCCAAAATGAACGAATCGTTCAAGAACTACCCAACACTACAACAATATCGTTTCTCTGTGCCTTTATCGTTATAGCTGTGGTGTGGACTCTGCTATTCATCATCCTCATCCCTGCAGAGCAGAACTTTGTCAAAGTCTTAAAGAGACTTTGTTATTGTCCGGTTCATGCTTTTTTTTGCACATGCTACATTAAATATGGAGCGGTTTTACTCAAGACGCCTTCAAATGAGCTACCAAAGATGATGTCCATCGCATGTGCAGAATTTTTTTTTTTTAACTTTTATTCGGTCTTCTCACTATCATTTGGATATTAAACTCCAGCAATAAAAATAAATAGCTACTTTTAACTGATTACATTCAGAGAGCATATCTATCATGTGACGTTCGGCATAAAGCCTAAATCGTCAGATAAGCGCTTCATTATCACGTGTGGGATCGTGGGGTCAAGAGCTGGTAACCGTGCAAATTCAAGTTTTTTTCAATTTTTTTTTAGAAAAACTGCTTTCCATACAAACAAATTCCACCAAATACAAATAAATCTAATGATAATTAATATAACGCCAGTTCAAAAAAGAAGCTAACGCAAGTGGTTTTCTCCATACTGCCAGCCTGTACACAATCTACTACAGCAACCAATTCCCTAAAATCAGCCTGTTCACAATCTACTACAGTCTGTACACAATCTACTACAGCAACCAATTCCCTAAAATCACATTTAAATAAGTAACTTGTCTACAAATTACGATACGGACAGTCAGTCGTAAAGACCGGAGCTGAAAAACAAATGGGAATGGTCAGGAATATAAACAGAGCCTCAGATATCAGTTCAGAAAAACGGTGGATCCATGTGAAAACAAGCTCTACATAATCCACCATATACTTTGGTATATATATTGTTATCCGGAAAAATAATTATTCTAAAAAAATTTAAGAAATTACATGTATACTAAAAAATGAAAAAAAACGAAAGAACCTTTAAGATGTTCACCACAGATTGTTTAAGATTTTTCTGTAAACTCCAAATACGCACCCTGACTCCGCCATCGCCTCTGCTGCGACAATTTCCGGTCGCACGGAGATGACGTGTTTATTTCGGCTCTATTTTTTTGTAATACTGCCGCCTTGCCCTTTGGAGTAGGCTTGTTTGAGATGAGCAAAATCTGCGCAGAACCGATCACCGGTGATCACCGCGAGATGCATGCCGGTTAGAAAAGTGTCCGAGTTGCTCTGATGTCATGCTGACGTGTGCCAAAAAGCTCTCGCGACGGCGAGGCGGTTGTGTCGGATTGTGCAGTCGAGCGCAGTTGCTCTCCACCGACTGCGCTGATCAAAAGCATGAAGGGAAACGACTGACTGACGACACAGCTTAATGCTCATTGGTTCAGACAACCGTGATGCTGTGTTCTCTTCTAAAATATTTTATTTTCTATCTGATTTCATGTGATTATGTATTTAAATTATGCATGAATTTATTATTATTATTATTATGCCATACATCAGAACAATACAACGAGAAACATTCAAATGTAAAGGAAAAATAGAAAAAGATGAACAACATTAATGTAATGAATCAGTGCCAGAGGACAGTAACAAAATAAGTAATCTCGTAGGTATCTGTTCACTTCGAGAGGTCAGAACTGCCTGTCTTGCCTGCTCTTATTTCACTCCTCCCCTCACTGCAGCCGCCTACTCTCGCCTTAATTTCAGGCGAGGCGAGGCACATCTCAAACAAGCCTCATTACTAGTGATGTGACGTTCGACACCGAGGCTTCGAAGCTTGTATCAAGAGGCTTGTTTGAGATGAGCCAAATCTGCGCGGAATCGATCACCGCGAGATGCATGCCGGTTAGAAAAGTGTCTGAGTTACTTGTATGGGATTCTAATCCCATAGGCTCCTTTCAGGGGGAAATCCTAAAAAATGTAGTTCATGACTCAGGAAGATGGATAATTTTAGTTGTTGAATTTATGGAGGATATTTTTATTTTAGGTAATATATATGGTCTTAATAACAGCCAAAGAAACACACTTCTTTTTGCTGAATTTGAAGAAAAAAATAAATGCCTTATTAAATTCTTTTGTTAATGCTAAACTAATATTTGGGGGTGATTGGAACTGCATAGATGACCTATTAAAGACTGTCATCCTCAAAGATCCTTAAGAGGCATTTATGGAGAATTTAATAATCTCTGTTTGCACTTAAACTGTTGTGATGTGTGAAGACTAAAAAATCCACATCAAATCCAGTTCACTTGGAACAACAAAAATGTATCTAAGAGATCCAGGATTGATTTTTGGCTTATTTCAAATGATTTATTAGATAGTGTGGAAGAAACAAAAATAGAACCCTCGGTTTTTTCTGATCATAATATGATCACTTTAGTAATATGCATAAGGAATAGATCAATTAAATTTAAACCAAATTATTGGAAATTAAATAATACACTTTTGAGTGATAAATTATTCAAAGAAAAAGCCATACAAATTATAAATGAAAATTTGTCAAAAGCCAAAAAAAGATCAAATATATGGCAAACATTGGGACTATACAAAATTTCAGATCCGAAATATGGCCATCAAAAGGGGAAAAGAATTATCTAAGGAAAAAAGAATGAGACAAGACAGAATACTTAAGGAAATAATTGTTATTTATGAAAAGGACGAGCAAACGCAATCTGATATTAATATGTTAATTGAAATACCAAATATTTTCATAATTTAGAAAAAAGAAATGTTAGTGTTAATAATATATATAAACTTAAAATTAATGAGCAGATATCCGAAGATCCTAAAACAATTTCTGATTTTGTGGAAGAATTCTATAAAAAACTATATTCTGAACAAAGTAGCCATAGATCAAATTTTCTTTCTCATATAAAAAATGTTGCACAAGGTATTGACGAAACACAGAAAGAAGTTTGTGATCAAGATATATCCTTAAGTTAAGTTAAGTAAGTTAAAAGATAATAAATCCCCAGGGAATGACGGCTTAACAGGTGAATTTTATAAAGTATTCCAAGATTACATTTCTGAATTTTTGTTATTGGTTTTTAAGGAAGCTATAAAGCCTGTAAGCTCCCCCTATCTATGTGTCGAGGCCTAATTACATTGTTACCTAAACCCAATAAGGACTGTTTGCTTCTTGACAACTGGAGGCCTATAACATTAATTAATAATGATGCAAAACTGTTGGCTCACATTTTTGCACAAAGAATAAAGTTATGTTTAGATACAATCATAGATAATAGTCAGTCAGGCTTTATGCAAGGACGACATATTAGCAATAATATTAGATTAATCTTAGATTTAATTGATTATAAGGATTACATAACTGATAACAGTTACATTTTATTTATAGATATATATAAAGCCTTTGATACTGTAAAACATAATTTTTTATCTGATTTACTGGATTTTTTTGGTTTTGGTCAATATTTTAAAAGGGCGATACAAACTTTATACAATGACTGTAATAGTTCAGTTAAACTCCCATGGGGAACAACTCATCGATTTAGTATTTCTCGAGGCATAAAACAGGGAGATCCGGCGGCTCCCTTTTTATTTCTTTTAGTTATGCAAACGATGGCTTTACATTTGCATAATGATTCTTTTCAAGGCATCAGAATTGGGGACAGAGAAATTAAATGCTGTCATGAGGGATTTATCACTCAAAGGTAGGATTCTTTTGTCCAAAACCGAGGGATTATCTCGTTTAATCTATCCTGCTAAAGTATTAGATGTACCAAAATCTTTTATTAAAAAAATTTATTCAACTCTATTTAATTTCATATGGAAAAACAAGCCTCACTATTTAAATAAAAATAATTTATGTAATTCGTATAATCAAGGAGGTTTGAATGTGCTTGATTTTGTTACGTC
>NW_015666536.1:538659-541011 GCF_001515625.1 Sinocyclocheilus rhinocerous
AAGAAGAAGACGCGTCACGTGCCGGCTGTCGAGGACGCGCTCAGGACACGCTTAGGACAGTTCGGACATTGCAGTGAATCAGAGGTAAAAAAAACGATATAAATACTGTTCAGTTTCTTGCACAGACCGATCGTTTTGTGTCTTTACACATCAATGTATCGTCACGAGCCGCAGGCTTTGATTTGGTTTTGTTTGTGTATGTTTTTTTTTTACTCTCAAAGCCGTGATTCCCATCCACCTCCATTATAAGACTGACAGACTGCAACGGTTTGAGTTAAAAATCTTCGTTTGTGTTCTACTGAAGAAACAAAGTCACCTACATCTTGGATGCCCTGGGGGTAAGCAGATAAACATCACATTTTCATTTTTGGGTGAACTATCCCTTTAAGAGGCACTTAGGGAGAATTTAATAATCTCTGTTTGCACTTAAACTGTTGTGATGTGTGAAGACTAAAAAATCCACATCAAATCCAGTTCACTTGGAACAACAAAAATGTATCTAAGAGATCCAGGATTGATTTTTGGCTTATTTCAAATGATTTATTAGATAGTGTGGAAGAAACAAAAATAGAACCCTCGGTTTTTTCTGATCATAATATGATCACTTTAGTAATATGCATAAGGAATAGATCAATTAAATTTAAACCAAATGATTGGAAATTAAATAATACACTTTTGAGCGATAAATTATTCAAAGAAAAAGCCATATAAATTATAAATGAAAATTTGTCAAAAGCCAAAAAAAGATCAAATATATGGCAAACATTGGGACTATATACAAAATTTCAGGTCCGTAATACGGCCATCAAAAGGGGAAAATAATTATCTAAGGAAAAATGAATGAGACAAGACAGAATACTTAAGGAAATAATTTTTATTTATGAAAAGGATGAGCAAACGCAATCTGATATGAATATGTTAATTGAATTACAATCTGAATTGGATAATATCTATCAAAATTTGGCACGGGGAGCCTTCATTCGTTCTAGACGGAAATGGATAGAACATGGTAAAAGGAATACCAAATATTTTCATAATTTAGAAAAAATAAATGTTAGTGTTAATAATATATATAAACTTCAAATTAATGGGCAGATATCTGATTTTCTGATTTTGTGGAAGAATTCTATAAAAAACTATATTCTGAACAAAGTAGCCATAGATCAAATGTTCTTTCTCATATAAAAAATGTTGCACAAGGTATTGATGAAACACAGAAAGAAGTTTGTGATCAAGATATATCCTTAGAAGAATCAGATAATAGTCAGTCAGGCTATATTCAAGGATGATTAGCAATAATATTAGATTAATCTTAGATTTAATTGATTATAAGGATTACAAAACTGATAACAGTTACATTTTATTTATAGATATATATAAAGCCTTTGATACTGTAAAACATAACTTTTTATTTGATTTACTAGATTTTTTTGGTTTTGGTTAATACTATAAAAGGCGATACAAACTTCATACAATGACTGTAATAGTTCAGTTAAACTCCCATGGGGAACAACTCATCGATTTAGTATTTCTCGAGGCATAAAACAGGGAGACCCGGCGGCTCCCTTTTTATTTCTTTTAGTTATGCAAACGATGGCTTTACATTTGCATAATGATTCTTTTCAAGGCATCAGAATTAGGGACAGAGAAATTAAATGCTGTCAGCTTGCTGATGATACAGCTATCTTTTTGAAAGATATATTACAAGTTAAGAAAACTATAGACTGCCTTAATATATTTTCTGAAGTGTCAGGTTTATTTTTAAACATTAAAAAATTTACCATTTTTCCACTTAAAGATAATGGTATTCCTTTTACCCGATTTGAAGGTATTCCAATTAGAGAGGAAGTAACTTATCTTGGTATCAATATTTGCAAAGATCAGTATTCAACTCTATTTAATTTAATATGGAAAAACAAACCTCACTATTTAAATAAAAATTATTTATGTAATTCGTATAATCAAGGAGGTTTGAATGTGCTTGATTTTGTTACGTCAAGTTGAACTGGATTAAACATTATATTAAACATAAAGATGAGATATGGTATATAATTCCAAATCTTATTTTTGAAAAAGTTGGAGGCAGGCAGTTTCTTTTGAAGTGTGATTTTGAGGTCAACAAACTCCCCATTAAGTTATCTAATTTTCATAGACAGGCTCTTTTATATTGGATTCTTATATACAAACATAATTTCTCTCCCCATAGGCAGATAATTTGGAATAATAAATATGTTAAATATAAGAACAAATCAATTTTAGACTGACCAGATCATCATCATACTTGTGAATGCGCTCAGGGGAGCTTCTAATGTTTCTACGTGTTTTTGCAGCGTTGAGTAATGTATCACAGAC
>NW_015666537.1:0-880 GCF_001515625.1 Sinocyclocheilus rhinocerous
GCCAACTGCCCCACGTAATTCATGGTGCCCACCTAAAATGAGGAACAGATAGCAAAACAAACTTAACCTTAAGACATCAGTAAACACAGCAAATCTTTCCCAATACTGTATATGTGCATTGCAAATGTGGCACGATCTCCCCTTTCCTCATAGTAAAAGCAAAATTCTTAGTTCTTTTAGGCTGCCTGCCTTTTTTAAAACTGTTATCAGCAGACCTGCAGACGGC
This sequence comes from Sinocyclocheilus rhinocerous, assembly GCF_001515625.1. Lineage (NCBI taxonomy): Eukaryota > Metazoa > Chordata > Actinopteri > Cypriniformes > Cyprinidae > Sinocyclocheilus > Sinocyclocheilus rhinocerous. The sequence goes on from NW_015666537.1 coordinate 227, forward strand.
TAAATGCTGTTTCACAAGTGGTCTGAATGTGCTCCAACACCATGGTCAAATACGTGAGCAAAGAGAACAAATTAATAACAAACAAGGACACAGGATGAACAAAAAAATAATATATATTTTTATGTTTCCTGGCATACTTTGAATGTAAAGATCAATGCACATTTCTGTGGAATTGCTGGCATTATTCTAGTACCTGTTTAAAAAGTATAAAAGACCACAGCAGGATCTAGCTGCAAAAGCGGTTGCAAATTTAAGAAAACTGACTTACATGTTTATCTATGTTAGCAAATTATAAAAAAAACATCAAGTCTAAACTTAAAGGGATACTCCACCCCAAAATGAAAATTTTGTCATTAATCACTTACCGCCATGTCGTTCCAAACCCCTAAAAGCTTCTTTCGTCTTCGGAACACAATTTAAGATATTTTGGATGAAAACCGGGAGGCTTGTGACTGTCCGATTGACTGCCAAGTAAATTACACTGTCAAGGTCCAGAAAAGTATGAAAGACATCGTCAGAATAGTCCATCTGCCATCAGTGGTTCAACCGTAACGTTATGAAGCGACGAGCATACTTTTTGTACGCGAAGAAAACAAAAATAACGACTTTATTCAACAATTCGTCTCCTCTGTGTCTCTCCGCATCACCATAGCG
>NW_015666537.1:1112-4043 GCF_001515625.1 Sinocyclocheilus rhinocerous
TAAAGAACATGTCAGTCAGACACAGCAACTGTGAAATCACGACACCAATGTCACATGCATGATAATCCCATTCTACACCAAAGACATTTTCATTATCCTTTGTTTGATATATTTATTAATATATCTCCCTCTTCTCCTCCCCCACAAGCTAGTACAAAATAATGAAGAAATACTGTGCCGTTCCCTCACAGAGCTGATGAGTTGCCTGTCAGTCAGTGGAGGTGTGCTTTAAGTGCTTGCCTTTTAATGTCTGGAAACTCAGATAAGAACACAACTGGTGAGCTACATTAAAGCTGCACAGAAACATACCATCAGCTCTCTAGATCAGATCTCTCTCATGCAAAGCCCCATCAACATGCCTCCGTCTAGCTCATTCCTCCACAGAGAACCATATCTGGCACATTCCTCAGAGCTTGTAAGCTATCAGGTCTACAAAGTGCTTTACAGAGAATTAACACTGTCTCTCACACACACACACACACACACACACACACACACACACACACTTTCATCTGTATCCCACCCCTGACCTCTGTGATGTTAACAAACCCTGCTTAACCCTCATGTTCTGCTACATGTACACGCTGTACATGTAAAAAATATTAATTGTAGTTTTCGAAATAAACATTATTTTACTTTCAATTCTTTTAAAGTCAACACAAAATGAAATTTGACCCCATTTCTTTTCTTTACATACGTCCTTGATCCCACTTTAAATTGCAACTAATTATGCCTCTGAAATAATTTTCCTTTAGCCGATTTTATCAAACCAATTTGTATTTCAACAGTTTCCATCTAAATACCTAACAGAGACCACTATTCACAATACAGTTAAGCACCACCTTTTTTTCTTATTGCATGTCCTGTTTCACCAGAAAATACTTCACATTATTGATGTAAAATGGTTCATAAAGGCCATTTCATGTTGAATTTAATATGCTCCTCTGACCTAATTAAAACCAAGTGGGAATATAATATTGTACCTTTTTATTGTATCAAAGTGGACATGCACATTTCAGAAAGTTGACTGTTATTCAGAGAAGTGACATTCTCTCTTTTAGTCAGTTTTACATCAGCAAAAACACTAGAAAATACATTAAAACAAATCCACAGACTACTGGCAGGAGTGTATTGTATCTACAACTATATAAATCTAAGTATATGACATTTTTCCCTGCATATACATAAATTAACAGATATGATGTAACATTTTTTCATGGGGAATGTTTAAATTACATTATAAAGTTTAAATGTACTACCAGTCATAAGAAAAGCCATAAGAGATCAACCTCGCACTGCAATGTTAAAGGGACAGGTCACCCAAAACTGCAAATTCTGTCATCATTTGCTTACCCTCATGTCATTACAAACCTGTACGACTTTCTTCTGTGGAACATAAAATAAGATATTGTAAGAAATGTCTCACTGTTTTTGTTTTTTCTTATACAATTGTCAAATCAGTGGTCACCGAATCTGTTTGGCTGTTCCACAGAAGAAAGTATTTTGACATTAGAATGACATTAGGGTAAGTAAATGATGACAGAATTTGCATTTCCAGGTGAATTATCACTTTAAGTAATGTACATTGTTTAAGCTACTTGAAGAGACCTGTGGTATTTCGAACTCCAAACAGACCATGAGGGTTACAATCAACATACACAGGCAACAAAAAGTTCAACGCATATGGCATACGTGACACGGCTGGGTGTGCACGCAGACCTGGCAGGCTGCTCTACTTCCTGCAGGGCTTCGGAGCATTGTCTGCTCTCATATATCGATTTACACACCACATTTATGATTATAGACTGAAGCACATACAGTCAATTACCATCTAGAGAGAGTGAGAGAGAAAGAGACAGAGAGACATGAATAAAAAGAGCAAATTAGAACAAGGACGACAACAACAACAAGTAGAGAGAACGACAACGAGCCACTAAGGGTGAACAAGATGAGAGACTGAGTTCACAGCTCTCCAATGAAGAAAGAAGGAAATAGGCACAGTGGGGGTGCCAAATGATGCTGCTGGTGGGCTGAGGAGAGCTGCCGTCTCATGCTGCGAGACTAACAGACAGACAGAGCTGCTACGAGCAGGACGCCTGGCGAGTTCACCCTGTTAGAGGAGCCAACCTCAATCATGAGATCTGATCCTCTTCTGCGTGTCCACTGCAAATATTGTTGTTTATGGTATTCTGGCTCCAGGGCATAAACTGGGCGGAGTCAGAGCCAGCTGGGAAAAGATGTGACTCTGAACTTCCTGTGGCATCAGATACGGCTATGAACTCCAAGTCAACTCAACGACTGAAGCACTATCAGTTCCTTAATACTGTCATTTCCAGCCTTCTCCTGTCACCTTGACAACCCTTACTCCAAATCAGCCTCTAGACCATCCTCTGTTTCCATGACAACTTGGACAAGCGCTCAGCTCCATCTGTCGCCCTATCCACCCATGGCCTGCTCCGATAGTGCTGAACCCTGGCCCAACTCTCAGAGGGGCGGTCTGATTGTTCTCATCCTTTCTTCAACTCCTTCACTTTCACTGTGATGTATGGCACTTGCTGACAGCATATTGAGCAACCTTTATTCCCAGCAGAGTGCTTCAAGTTTTTGAGCAAACAGAATATGAATAGAATTGTTATTGCTCATACTTGGGGTTAGGGGTTTGTTCAAATCCCTAAGCTTAAGCACAGTATTTTATAAATATTTTCATTCTCGGACCAATATCGGAATCGGCCGATAATGGCTTTAATTGTAAATATCGGCATCGGCCCGATATGAAAAATTATGCCGATATTATCTTGCCGATAAGAGAAATACATTAACTCCCATGCGCTCAGGGTGTGCTAGCAATTAGATAACGTCAACACTGCTATTAGATCACGTCAACAGTGTGGCTCATACTTGAAGCAAAGTTTTGCCTGAATGGTGATTAGA
>NW_015666537.1:4390-7655 GCF_001515625.1 Sinocyclocheilus rhinocerous
AAAAAAAATCACAAACATGACACTTAAATTAAATAATTTTATATAATGATTTATTCATTAATTTATATTTTTAAACAAATTATGAGCTCTAAAAGATTTTCTGAATTTTTACAACTCTTTTGCTTTAGACCATTTACAAATGTTAAATCATAAAATAAAATGTCAAGGTTACCACTGCATCTTTCTGAAAAAAAATACAGTGATTAATATATAGTTTATTTATAGTTATTTTCAAATCTTCAATGTATTGTCATTATAAAAGAACTTTATTATTGTTTATTTAATTCTAACAAATAAGTTCTTGTTAAAAACTAACCAAAATTAAAAAGCATTATCGGTATCAGCAATCCGCCAAAATGAGTTGAAAATTATCGGCATATCAGATATCGGCAAAATCCAATATCGTGCATCCCTAATATATATATATATATATATATATACACATACATACACGTTACACACACACAAAATACAAAGCACTCTAATCCAAGATGTTCAAAGGTTTATATGTTCACCTGCTCTGTTTAACTGACAAACAAGACTTTGTGTAGAAGCAAATTGGTCTGTGTACCTGTGGTTTCTCTAGGAACGCCTCTAATTACAGAGGGCACGTGTATTTGTCAGGTTCATGTTATCAGTCCTGCTGTACATAATGAAAATATTAGGTGAGTGTAGTACAAAATGTCTGTTATTTGCCATGACAGCAGACCAAGTTGCAAAGGCTATCGACCTTATCATAACTAGCAGTACACAAATACGCCACTAATAGTTATTCTTAAACTAGACCGTAATTATGAGGCACAGAGTTCTTCACAATAAACATGCAAAAACCTGCAAGAACTTAAGTCTACTGGCTGGGTGGGGATATCAAAATTATTAAAGGGGTCATATGATGCTGCTAAAACGCCTTTCTGAAACGCATCGATTTTTACAAAGCTCATTGGTCTGAAAAGCGAGCTTCCTCAAGTGAAAAAGTCCATCTCATTTTGTCCGCTCACATCAAAATCCATTGACATATTTTAGAACTGTTTTTGCATGTAAATGCAGTGCTTCATCTGTGCATATTTCTCTTTTTCACTGGAGAAAGCAATACTACAGAAAGACAGACTCATATTTTCGCTGGAAGCAGTGGATTGAAGTTAAAAAATGCCAAATTTCTCCAATATACAAACAAACTCATCTACATCTTGAAATGTCCTTGAAATGACTTTAGCCCATTTTACTCCAGTGGGACCGTCAAATTATGTAATGGGAGTCATTTTGAATTGAGCATTTACTAAATGGCAGCTAACTCTTATTTTCAACCACCCACTTTGCTTTACATTTCTTGTACTTTGCGGTGTCATGAGGTGTGAGGCAGGCAGCATGCCCAGCAAGAAGTCGTTCACTTGCGTAACAAAAAAAAAGGTGATTCAGCTCAAGTTCAGTTACAAAGGGCAAACAAAGCCAGCGGAAATAGGCAGTCTTACGCATTCTCTCCTACTGTAAAAGAGTTAAAGATTTAAATCAAAGCCAAAGCAAATCTGAAACGTCAAAATATGCACTAGAACACAATTCAGTTCCTCAAATCTTCAGACACCCTTGAGGTTTCATTTTCAATTCTTTCACATTCAGTAGTAAACAACATGACAATTGTCAACCAGGAGAGACATATCAAGCATATATGGTAACAGCAGCATCCGGCAGCATCATACTAAGATATTCCATATAGTCATGTTACATAACTGAAGGCTATAAAAGGTAACCCAATATGGCTGCAAGAAAAAGTTAACATGGTCACGTGCATTTCTTGACTCACTAATAGTTAAAATAAAATAAAAAAAGTGCTTTCGCTCACAGTTCAGTCAAGTTTCAGTACAGCTGTCTTTATCAGCACTAATGCTCACTAATACTGTACAGTATAAGCTTGTTATTGCTAAACAGTCCTCAATGTTTGTAGCAGTTATTACAGCAAAACAGTTTATTTGACAAAAAAGAAAGTAATTACTATTGTAAGTTTTCTTATTAAGGAGTCGAAAATAACTGTATTTGAACAAAATAAAATGTTATTTTTCAAAGAGCAACCATTCACACACTAATGGTCAGTGTGCAAAACTCCTGTTGGCCAGTGCAATGACATAACGCTGCTGTTTATTGAAACTGTAGCGTTTTGGATACACACAACAGCAACTTTTTGACAAAATGTAGCATTAGCCAGCTCTAAATGAATAAACAATGAATAAATAGATAAAATAATGAACATAATGACGTCATGTTTGGTTTTAGGGAAATGTTCCTGTCACAGCATCAGCATTCTGGTTAGCTCAACTAGCCGACCAGCTAAACTGACATTTATCTCATTTAATTTATGTTTGTGTCATTAAAATAGGTATTGTATACGTTTGGCCAAAACGTTTGGCCAAAACTCAGAAATGGTCTCGTGTAATGTTTACCTTTCAGCTGCTGTTGTTGAGAAATTGGACGTTTTGTCGACGTCTGCTTGTCCGCTGCTCTCTCGCGCCGACGTTATTCATTCATTTCTGAACAAGCACCGCTGACGGCAGTGTATATTTACACCTCTCAGCGCCGACCGGATCCCTCCTGGTTGTCTCGTGTATCATAACAGTGGGCAGTTTTTCGGAGGGTCACTTCACCGCGAACCGGTCAGGCAGCGGCTTACACGCAGTGGCAGCGGTTGGCCGTGGCGTGACGCGACTGAGCTGAGGCACTTCAAAAAGAGGCCTCTCACGTGACTCGCCAAAGTAGAATTCCCCCGAGCGCAGTCTAGAATTCGCGAGATAAGCACCACAACCACTTCCTTTTAGAAGTTTGTTTGTGATTGTTTTGTTCAGTTACTTGTCAGTAAATAACCGGTTTCGTTTTCAAATCCTGACTGACATGTGCTCAAATTCATGCATTTGATGAAATAGCCCTAGCTTATGTTCACAGTGCAGGAATTTACACTCCAAGTTTGGCAGGTTTTCAAGTCAAACATATATTCTGCATTGCAACTGGTTAAATTTATTGCGTAGCACTGACTATTGGTTTTGTGATTAAGATCTTTGTCAGCTGATATGAGCAGAAAACAACAAAACCTTAACAATAGCTGTGCCTGTGTTATCCAAAGGATCTACACAGATGGCCTTGCAACAGTGCCAACTGACTTTTATGTTTATATGTTTACATATAAATACACAAAATGCACTAATCAAGATTCGGCAGACATACAACAATAAATAAAACTACAAATCCAAATATATATATATATATATATATATATATTTTT
>NW_015666537.1:10542-53302 GCF_001515625.1 Sinocyclocheilus rhinocerous
GATTTACCAAAACACATGATTGGTTTATTAACCTTTAACATTCTGTTGTCTACTGTTAAATGAGAATTTTTCACAAAGCAGTAGACTGACACTGGAAACTACACAACCAATTTGAATTAAAATCAGACAAGTTGAGATACATGCTAATTTTGCACTATGTTCCAATTTATGCTTAGAAATAAGCAACACCCAAAGCGTTTTAATTCAAAACATGTTAATATTGTCTTACCCAAATGTCTTTATTACCTGCAGGTACACTGCGATTACATAAAGCAATGAGATACATATATCATAAGTTGCAAAATGGGCTTCGCAAACTTTTTTTTTAACCCAAGATTAAGAAATGCCCATATTTCATTAGGCTTATACATTAGAAATACCTATGGCACCACAATTGTAAGGTTAACACCTCAATATGTTTACTTTTCCATACAGTTAATACATTAGTCTGGGTTAGCAATTCACACTGTATACTTTTGAAGCCAGAATGGCAGAAAGGCTTCATAACCTCGCTCCCCAAATTCCAAATTCCAAATGTGAAACCCTGCTTAAGGCATTAGAGTAGACTTAACTCATAATTTAAAAAATGTTAAAGGGATAGTTCACCCAAAAATGAAAAATCTGTCATACTCACTCTCAAGTTGTTCCAAACCTCTATGAATTTTTTTCTTCTTCTGTGAGCCCAGAAAAATATATTTTGGTAAACATAAAAACTAGGGGGTGGGGGGCATTTGCGTTTCTATAGGGGGCCTCGGCCGTGGTAGAAATCACATGCCTGTGTGGTTGTCCCCCTGTAGAAATCAGTAAGGTGGGGGGCACAAGGACCGAAGTGGCCAGGCCAGTCCCTCTCGTGGCACAGACACTGTTGGTAACCAAATAGTCGACGGTAGCCACTGACATTGACAGTATTAAAAAAAAATACTATGGAAGTCAATGGCTATGGTCAACTGGTTACCAACATTCTTCAAAATATATATATATTTTTGTGTTCAACAGCTTGAGGGTGATTAAATGATGACAGAATTTTCATTTTTTGATGAACTATCCCTTTAATCCTGGGTTAAGTATAGTGTGAAAAGCCAAAAAGCCTAGCATATATCGGTCACATTATTTGAGAAAATTATTTCAGTTTGATGAATTATTTATTTTTTAATCACCAACATGTTTAATTAAGGGAAAACCATACAATATTGCACTGTGGGTGGGCATGCTTTGAATTAAAATGCTTTGGAAGGTATACTGGTCATCTGTTAAACCCCTCCCTCCCTCTGTGCGTGTCTTTACTCCCTCTTCTCGCCTTCATCCTCTGGGATGTAGACACTGACGGTAAACTCTGCCGCCTCTGTGCCATACTTGTTCTTCACCAGCAGGGCGTATTTTCCCGAGTCGATGGTTTTAACAGCAGCGATGGTGATGCTGGCAAACTTGCCATGCTCAAACTTCAGCGTGTAGTGATCGTCAGACAACAGCGCTTTATCATTCTTCACCCAGCTGACCTCGGGAACTGGATCACCCCATACGTTGCCAGTGAGGTTAAGGGACTGAAAAGGGTGAAGAGTAATGAAATGTCAGACCACATTATCAATAAACTCTTTACGAAATATGATGCACATATATGATTGATTGTATTACCTTGCCCTCCTGAATGGCGACTACATCAGGTAGGCCACCCACCACACGAGCACGATCTGCAGATACACAAACCATTTAATAAGCTGTTTCAAGAAGCTTTAATATGTGATGAACCAAATCAATATCTGTTCTCTCTAAAGAAAGGAATTGTGATGAAATGTTTGTTCAGGCATATTAATTTCATCTACTGAACACAGAATAATAATGCTGCAACTGAAACATTCAAATTGGATTGCTTTTATGGCATGACATTGTGAATCTGTACACAATGTCAGAGCACAATAATAACAGCAAAGACAATCACTTACTTCTCTCTGCTATGGCCGCTGCCCTGAGGAAGGAAAGACAGATAAACACGTGGTTATTTAGGTCTTTAAATAGTGACTCCAAAGTTGATACATGCTTCTCACATTTTTCAATATCAGGAAATGCTTCACTGCAAGCCTCCTGTGACGCACTCATGGGTGGTCTATTTTAGTGTTATTCTCACAGCTTATGCAAGGAGGTCTTGACCATAAAAAAGTAGAAAATTAACAAATTCTTGTCACATTAATAGAATATGAAGGTTTTCATTAGTTTAAACTTACTTCAGCCTCTTGAATTCTTCAAATGCTTCCTCCCATTCTTTGTAATGGAATGATAGGGGGATAAATCATTAAAACAGAATAATGTAAAGGTAATACTAGGTATATAAATGAAATTGTATATAAAATATAATAAATAATAAAAATAAATACAATAAATTACAGTAAACTATAACAAAATAAGTTCACAATATCCTAGAATGAATGCAGAAGTACTGCAAGGTTGCTTGTGCTGGAACACCTGAGCTCTTACCTTGTCCTGACAGGTCAAGAACTCTCTTGACGCTGCCTTGGCCATTGAAGATATCAATGGCATATTTGCCCTTATCCTTCTCGGTGGGCTCGTTAATTTTGAGCCACAGCTGTTCTCCGGTGACTCCACACTGCACTCTGTCTGAGTGGGAGATCTTTGATTCTCTGGAGCCAGTTAGAAACAAAGGGAAAACACACATGGTCATTGGCCATGGTTTCTTGAGGTGATACGGTACAGTGAACAAACTAATTGACAAAACTTTGGATTGGATTAGTTTTGGGAAGAAATTTTGTCTGAGACTGTTTCAATATACTCTTTTATGTGGCTAATGTGACACTGAAGTCACATTAAAACAGCCCACACACACTGGTAGATAAAGAAGGGCGGCAGGAAGCCTACTTGTGAAGCCAGCCAATGTGGAGATCTTCAATATAGTGCACAACGAATGAGTAGAGAATGATTCCATGTTCTGTGCTCATAACCTTGAGCTCGGTTGAAGAATTGGCTACAAGAACAGAGAAAGAAATGCATGAAAATTACATGACATGCACTGATCCGATTTAAGTGCTTGAGAGCACATTCCCAATGGAGCATCATGTTACTGTACATTCAATAATGCTGAGTGGTGAAGGACTGATGGCAAGACACTCACCAATAACTCTAAATACTTCATTCAGCACTGCTTGATAACCTGAAAAAGATAATAATCACATTTAAATAGACTGACTACTGAAAAAAAAAGTCAAAACAATTAAATTACTGATAGGTGAGAGTTGTTTTTAAATTGGAATGTAATGACACAGAAATTCAAAAAAATAAACATTATAAATTAAATTTTTCAATATGAAGCCTATATTATAGAATTATATACAGTCGTGGTCAAAATTTTACATACACTTTGCAGTATCGGCAAAATGTTAAATATTTTACCAAAATAAGAGGGATCATACAAAATGCATGTTATTTTTTATTTAGTACTCACCTGAATAAGATATTTTATATAAAAGATGTTACCATATAGTCCACAAGAGAAAATAATAGTTGAATTTATAAAAATGACCCTGTTCAAAAGTTTACATACGCTTGATTCTTAATACTGTGTTGTTACCTGGATGATCCACAGCTGTTTTTTTGTTGTTGTTTTTTTGTGACAGTTGTTCATGAGTCCCTTGTTTGTCCTGAACAGTTAAACTACCTGCTGTTCTTCAGAAAAATCCTTCAGGTCCCACAAATTCTTTGGTTTTCCAGCATCTTTTGCATATTTTTATCCTTTCCAACAATGACTGTTTGATTTTGAGATCCATCTTTTCACACTGAGGACAACTGAGGGACTCATATACAACTATTACAAAAAGTTAAAATGCTCACTGATCCTCCAGAAGGAAACACGATGCATATGCATTAATCTTTTTGAATTTGAAGATCAGGGTAAATTGAACTTATTTTGTCTTCTGGGAAACATAAAAGTATCTTCTGTAGCTTCTGAAGGGCGGTATACTAAATGAAAAAAAAAAAAGATATTTAGGCAAAATAAGAAACATGTACACATCTTCATTCTGTTCAAAAGTTTACACCCCTGGCTCTTAATGCATCGTTTTTACTTCTGGAGCATCAGTGAGTGTTTGAACCTTTGCGTATGAGTCCCTCAGTTGTCCTCAGTGTGAAAAGATGGATCTCAAAATCACACAGTCATTGTTGGAAAGGATTCAAATACACAAAAGATGCTGAAAAAACAATTAATTTGTGGGAAATTAGTTTTCTGAAGAACAGCAGGTAGTTTAACTGTTCAGGACAAACAAGGGGCTCATGAACAACTACCACAAAACAAAACAAAAAACAGCTGTGGATCATCCAGGTAACAACACAGTATTAAGCAGTGTTTCTCAAATCTTGCCCTGGAGGCTCATCAAGGTCTCCAGGATCCCTAGAAAATCACAGGTAAGCAAGTTTGAGCTAAACTCTGCAGGGCAGTGATCCTCCAGGACCGGATTTGAGGAACCCTGGCATTGAGAATCAAGCAGATGTAAACTTTGAACGGGGTATATAAATTCAACTATTATTTTCTCTTGTGGACTATATGAAACTGTCTTTTATGTGAAATATCTCATTCAGGTCAGTACTAAATAAAAAATAACATGTATTTTGTATGATCTATCTTATTTTGGTAAAATAATTAACATTTTGCAGAAACTGCAAAGTGAATGTAAAATTTTGACCAAAACTGTAAATATGTATTAAATAAATTATTATTATTATGTATATATATATACATGTATAATATTAAATATTAATATCAAATATTTAAATATTAAATATAAGAGAATAAGTCTTATAAATAAGTTATTTAAATACAGTACATCTTCATATAGAGAGAAACAAGCAAAATACCTAAAGGAGTTGTTTTTCCGGTTTTGTTTCACTGCTGGACTAATGAAATTCTGTTGTATGTCTGTGCTAAATTTCTTTGAATTGCAAATCAGGGAACTCCACAACCAGTCATTCCAATTCAAATTTCAATTCAACATCCCGTAGGATGTGGCCAGTTCAATGCAAATTCCATTTCAAATGAAAGGATGCCAATCCTTAAATTCAGAATTTTTGATCAGGCCCGGTGACAAAGTGGCTCCTACCTGCATCTGTCAGGTTCAGCAAAGTTTTGTCCTTTCCTCTTTCATCCTTCAGTTTAACCTCATATACTCCTGCATCTTTCTTTGAAATCTGTTGGGGGAATTGTGGGAACAGTGAGGCACAGACACTGGACACTAGTATTATCAATACGAATCGGAAGTTAAAACATTTTTGAACAACATTTAAATTAACAGAACAGACCGAAAAGCCAAGCTTTTCTCCTGCGGAAGATGCTGCAGGCCAACAGAGTAAGAGTAGAAAAGACAGCACCATCACAAATAACAACATATTGACACTGATGGCAACTTATAAATCAAAGCTCCAGACTTTTGGCTTGCTTGGACTTTCTTCGGTTGCAGGTTTCCGTTGTGCCTTTTCGCTCTTAATAACAAGCTGTGAATTAAACAAACATTGCAGTTAATGCCAGCGCCCCCTACTGGAGTGGCAAGTGAGTTTGCCTCTCTTCTGCAGCATGCATTAAATCCACCCCTCTCTCAGTCCAGCAGGACTGGCACCTTATTGGTAGTTGAATTCAGTCAAACTAAGATGGCTTTTAATATTTATAACACATTAATATTACAAAATGGAAGTCAGATTGCACATAATATGATCATTTGCATTACTTTACAAAACTGCCATCCAAATCTGATTGAATTCAGGAAATGGCTTCCTTTAAAAACCAAGGTTCACACACGGAAGAACCATATATTTATGATATATGGACATAAATGTTGATAAATGTCATAATTAATTGAATAGGTTTTGCATCCTGTCTGTTCAAAGTACAGGGCATGATAAGCATGATAAATATAGAATCCATCATAGGTGCATATGCCATTATATATTCCTTCAAGGGCTATTTTACTTCCATAATGTGATTTTATTACTAATATTGCTGTATCCTTCATTACATTAACATTACATTGCTGCGTTAACTATTGTGAAGATTTTTGAAAGGATGCATTACGTAAAAAGTAGCCTGAAACAAGCCAAAACCTAAGCCTAAGTAGCTAAGTAGCTATTTGGCTGTTAGTTAATAACGTAGGTGATGTCGGACGAAAATGAAAGGAATTTTAGAGGCAGAGCAAGTTATTAAATGTGGATAAAAGATTACGAAGACCTTTTTTTTTTATTCATTGAAAAAATACAGATGAATCATGTAAAATAAGACCAGGAGCATGTATTAAGAAAGTACATTTTCATTTCATGCTGATTTTAAACACTGACTATTACTTTTCAGGAAGGCTTTTGAGATGTAATAAAAATAACTTATATCTCCTTATGTCTAAAGGAATAAAGAAAAGAAATATATTCTTCAGTACTATGCAAATATCTCATCATTTATGAGTCCGTGTGTCAGAGAGGAGAGTGGCTTTTAGCGTAGCAAAGCCTGTAGCATATGTATAATACTGCATCTAGCAAATATGCATTCATTATAATAATCATATGGATGCTGAAATCCCAGCTCGAAAACAGTCCCATCTTTGCCCAACCAAGTCTGACCTTGCCAATGTCAAAGATCAACACTTCATCTGATTTTTTGATCTTCTTAGCATCCTCATCATCCTCTTCAATCTCAATTCCATCCTTAAACCAGGCAATCTCAGTGGCAGGTTTGATGTTTCCAACCTATATCAGGAGAAAGTTGGAAAAAGGGATTTGAACAAGTATCTTTTCAACCTGAGGCATTGACAGACGGTTTCATGTTCCCATCTTTGATTCCTAGAGCCTTACCTTGCATTTCAGATGCACATCACATTCTGGGGTGACCTTGAAACTGAGATACTCCACGAAGTGAGGACCTGTTTGTGGGAGAATATTTTCAGTCACTCAACAACTAAAATGTGATTTAACACAAAAAAATACAGTGTAAAGACAGTGTACCTTGCCTTCTGACCCACTCTGCTCTCTCAAACTCAGATTTCTTCTGAAGCTCAGCAAACTCTGTAAAACAGCATTATTAAAAAAATGGAAGAAAATTATCAAAGCATGCAGAATACAGCTTATTTTGAGTATTGAATTCTGTTTAGAGTCCATTCATAAACATTCCCAAAAAGCTAGAACACAAAACACATTTCTTGTCACCCCACCTGCCTAGTTAATTTGGATTTGGAGTTATAAACGGTATTCTTCTGCCCTCTACAGGACATACTGATATAAAGCTCTGTTAGGCTGCTGTACTAGTGAGATGTACTAGTGGTTCACTGGTTTGGTTTGCATAATGGGTTGAACACAAATATATGGTGGGGTCCAAATCTGGGATTCAAAATCTAATTTAAAGTGATTTCATTTCAAATTAAAACAAACAAAAGAATGAGAAATACTTAAGACTGTCACCGATTATTCACTCAAATTGTTAAGCTAATAATAATAATACTACTAATAATAATTACTATTATTATTATTTACTCAAAACAATATGAGTGAAAAATGAGTGACAGAAAAATTATGATTTTTTTAAATTAAAGAAATTATGATTTATGAAATATAAGTATTATCACTAGTGGTTTCAGACATCTCAGAATTTATCTATTTGCTTACTGCGTGTTTTGTTATATATATATATGTTTGTACCAATAAGTTGTAGGAATACTAAAGATTAAGTGACTAAAAAATAAACAAATTAAAACATGACCTCACTTTCTCCAATAAGCACTAAGCTGGTGCGACCAGTTGCTTTGCCATCAACAAGGTTAAATGTGAAGGTTCCTTCATCAGTAACCTCCAGTGAGTCCATGAACATCTCAGTAATGCCAGTGGTTTTGTTAAAGTTCATTGTGTACTTCTGAAAAAACAAAACACAACATGATCATGTGTGCTGTCCAAGTTTGCATGACAATTAATGTTAGTTTGTGAAGTCCACTGGAGCTAAAATGTTCTGATATGTCTTACCTTTCCTTCATGGATGATATTATCATTGAATACATACTCCACTTGGCAGTTAGAAGTGAACTTGGCAACTTCGGCCCAGAGACGCACACGGCCCTTCTCCTGCAGCTCAATGGTCATTTCACTTTTAAAGGGAATTACTGCAGAAAATTGCTCACAATTAACCTACAACAACCTACTGATTGGTAAATGTATATTAAGTATGCATATTGACTATACTATAAAAGTCTGGAGTAGGTCAAGGTAAAATACTTACTGGGGAACTGGTGGTCACGGCTGATGTCCAACAAACGCTTAAGTCCTACAAAAAGTAAACAACATTGCATGTAATCAACAAAGCTTGCATCATGTGCTTTTTTACTCGACTATGAGAAAAAAAGATTATTGACATGAATTATTTGTTGTGTGGAACCATTTATTTATTGTTTATGGAAAAGAAATCAGCAGCTGCTGTACTCTCAGCTGACCTTAAGAAGTAGTGATCTCCTTGTGTTCCCTTCTTAAGCATGAATGTCACTCAAAGAAATGTAATAGGATGGAATATCACCGTCTGCAACCGCATATTAAAGGAAAGTGACTCACCTTCCTCAGTGAGCGTGTAGCTGGCAGAGACACCATCAGTGTTGGTCACAACACAGGAGTAAATGCCCAAGTCTTCCAACGATGGGTCATTAAAGATGGCTCTGGACCTGCATAAAGGAAAATGCATGGTTCTGTCAACAATAATACATCTAGTTAACCCTTATATTCAATATAATATAATATAATATAACATAAAAATACAGGACTAAAGCTTCAATAAAATCTATCTATTGGCTTTTGATTAGGTCAGAGGAACTTATTGAGGTTATTTTAAAATTCATATTATTATTTCTTTACATGTACGTTATTTGCGTATCCAAACATAAAAACAATCAATCTCAACAAAATATGTAAAAGACTGTATTAGTTTAGAAGTCAACTTACTTGACCCCAGAAGTCTGAACGGTGAGACGAGAAGTGTCAGTGAAGGCCTTGTAGTTTTTAGACCACACAAACTGAGAGTCCTCTTTTAGATCGGAGCACTCAAAGATCAGAGATATCACACCATCGTCGTCCACATCCACCACAATTTCATTGGTTCCTGAGGAGAACCCAACATGTGTAACAAAATTAGAAATGCAGGTGGTGAGTGACAGATGTTTTCCTCAACAAACAGCTGTATCCATATCCTTGAAAAAAATCTCACCAGGGCGGGTCTCAGCCAAAATTGCATCGGTTTCCTTTGAGGGTCCACCTACCCCTGCCACATTCTTAGCATGGATGCGCAGCCTGTAGGAAACACCCTCTTGGAGACCAGTTAGCTTTATCAAACAGAAAAAACTATTATGAGTAAAAAGCCGTCTGACATTTTGTTCTTTCTTTTCTTTTGAATAACAACTAAATGTCTCAACACGAAAAATAAAGAAACATTAAAAACATAATTAAAAGCAAAAGCCAGTTCTAGGAAATTGATTTGCAATTAAGCCATGGGAACAGTTCTGTCTCCTTTCTAAAAACAGAACTTGAACTATATACTGTAAAAAGAAATGATTAAACTGTGAGAACTAAAACACTCACTTTAATTAAAACAAAACTCATTTATTACCTTCATGTAAGTATTTTTTGTGGATCTCTCTTGGACACATCTCCATCTGCCATTCTCTTCCTTATAGTCCACATAATATCCAGTCACAGGACTGCGGCCACTGAATGTAGGTGGTTCCCACAGAAGCACCATAGAGTCTTTACGCACCTCCTGGACACGGAGGCCATGAGGAGGGCCTGGGTTTGTTGAAAAGTAAAATGCACACAGAGAAATTGCCTGTGATACATCACCGCAGCAGGTAAAATGGACAAAAAAAACGAATTATCGTTGACTAAATTTAACCAAAGTCCCTTCAGTGGCAAATCAGCATGTTTGGCGGCCACCTTAAATAGTTAATAGGCAGTACAGCTTCTATTAATCCTAAGGAATGTAAATTATTTTTACTTTTTAACGACATTTTATATAACTTTTTTTTTACAAATATTTATTTAAAATCAGCAATAAAATGAACTTCCAAGGTGGGCTCAAGACCTGAAAAATATGTGACAAATCAAAACAATTAATGATTTTTATTGATAAAAGTGTGATTTCTAGAGCAGGTAAAATTAATAAAATGTTGGTCATTTGAATAAAATTCCATGGTCATATTTATAATGAATAACATTTTTATAGTTATGCCAAGCTCTAAAATGTTTTCTTTGGTTAGAAATTCTAAGAAAAAAATCCTTATCATTAATCCTCGTTTATAAAATAACGAACAGCTGGAAAAGTCATGAGGTCTTGAATATTGGTGTGGATAAAAGGGGGCCTTGGAGGCAAAAAAGTTGAGAATCACTGTTCTAGAGTAAACAAACTCAAAAATGCAATTTACACTTTACAATTTACGCATTATGATTTCTTCTACTCCTTGATCATTTTCCTATAAGTGGTCTGTCTCCTCCCCATTATAATCTCTCCCATATACTGTTTTACACAAGGATGTATATCTATAAGAATGTCATTGCCTGACATAAATGCTGACTGGTTTACCTGGAACAGCCACAGTCCATTCCTTGCACTCCAAGGCGACCGTGGGTATGGAAGATTCACTAATACCAGCCCGATTGACTGCACGCACCTGGAACTGGTAGAATACGTTTTCCTTCAGGTCTGTCACCTAAGTCAATGAGACAGGAATAGGGACAGCAGTTATTCAGATCAGTCTTCAGCACCATGCGCATTGTGATCAAAATTGTTAACTTTATCAAAGTTTTTCATTTCATAAAGCTAAATAAATCCACAAATTGTCATAAATCCAGCACTGTGATATCATGACCTACTTTATAAGATGTCCCAGTGACTGTCTGGAGGTTAATTTCATGCCACTTGCTTGTGACTCCATCCTTCACTGTTCTGTAATCCAGGTAGTAACCTCTGATGTCTGCTCCACCAGTTTTAGTAGGAGCTTGCCAGCCCAGCACCATGTAGTCACGGACCCTCTCCAGCAGGGTCACACCGGTGGGGGGGCTTGGGACGGCTGCAGAAGGACAAGACTTAGTTTAGCCCAACAAAACATTCAAACATTGGCTGTTTACGTCTGTTACCCAAACAAAGAATTGATGTAAGACATAGTAGGACATCAGCATAGATATCAAAGCCTGATGACCTGAAATTCAGCTGTTATGTTCTCTTAATACTAAATCATGTTATTTTATACACACATTCTGCATTTTATTGAACAATGCAGAGTCAAAATAACAATAATATGTTCATGCTGTTCAGACTCTGCAAACAAACACAGTACAAGGTACAATACAAAGTCAGTAAGCATGCTGCTCTTATATATCATATGTTGGCTAAGTTCAATTTAACCACAAAATCAGTAGGAAAAAAAATAAATTTTTTTAGTCAACGTGCATTTTGCAGTCTGGGATAGTTAACGAGATACCCCTATTGTCTCTTTCACATGGCTGCTTTGTTAATCTTAGTACCTGGATGTTTGTGTCACACAGGATACACTCAAGTAATGACAGTGTGATTCTGAGGGAATTAAAGGAGTTCTGATAGCAGGGCAGGGCACACAGAGGCAGGGCTAGCTTTCTAAAGATGTTCATGCAGCATGCAGGCTTTGTGTTTTTAGCTTGGTGGTATGCAAAGTATGAATAACACAGCCAATATATGCAGTATAATCTTGACTTTAGAATGGCATTGAAGGCTAAGTGAGAAGGTATTGCACATATAGAGTGAATCTGAAGAATGGTTTTGTACTGGTCAAGGACAGTATGGTGCTAAGTGCTGGCGCACATCAGGGAAAGAATGAATCACAGATATTAAATGTTTTTTTAATGGTTTCTTTCCCAAAGTTAGACAACATAAAATATACAGACTGAATTCATTACACACAGGCTTCAAATTAAAGGGACAGTCCACCCCAAAATTTTAATTCTGTCATTTACTCACCCTCAAACTGTTCCAAACCTGTATGAGTTTCTTTCTTCTGCTGAACACAAAAGAAGATATTTTGAAGAACTCTGGTAACCAAACAGTTGAAATGAAATGGAAGAAATACTACGGAAGTCAATGGCTACTGTCAACTGTTTGGTTACCAACATTCTTCAAAATATCTTCTTTTGTGTTCAGCAAAAGAAAGAAACTCATACAAGTTTGGAACAAGTAGATGAGTAAATGTTGACAGAACTATTTTTGGGTGAACTATCCCTTCAATTTTTTTTATATAAAGCTAAAGTTTAGATAAATATTTAATTGTGCCTCGCTCAGATTAAAATTTATTTGGAAAAAAATGTAAAATGTAAAATAACTATTTAAACAGTTTTGCTATGTAAACATAACTAAGTATGTAAATTATAGGCCATGCTACTTGTTAGTTACACCAGTTTAGTCTCTATATCCACCAAGAGGTCCTAGGCCTTAAAAAGGTTCAAGACTTCTGCTATAAACAACAATACTCACCAATGCTTGCTTGTACAATGCAGGCCTCAGATTCAGCACTGCTTCCACTGTATCCTGCAGCATTCACAGCCTTCACCCTAAATACGCATTTGTCCCCAGTGTTCAGCCCGTGGCACACAAACCTGCACAACAGAACACAAGTTAAGACCAGTTACATAATAATATCTTGGTATAAATATCTTTATAAACTGCTTTATTGTAATTCATTATAAAAATATTTGTAGTTTTAATAACAATGCACATTTATAGCAGTTTTCGATCTCGGGTCACTTGATTGGCATACCTAGTGCCTTTGACTGGCTTGTTGTTGCAGGGAACCCACACGCCACTGCCATTGATGCTGACCTCGATGTAATAGCCCACCAGATTCTTAACCTCCTTAGATGCCCCCCAGCACACAACCACAGATGTGTCAGTGTTTCTAATGGGAATAACAGGCCCTGGGACAGAGGGCAGGTCTAAAAAAAAAAATTATTAAATAAAATAAAAGACAGAGAATGGCGTTCATCTGATTTCAAGGCAAGTCATACCCACACTTTCATTTACAGGATCATACCAATTATGAATTTTTTTAATTTATTTTGAAATAAAGCATTTCTGTCATTCTGCCATTGTAGACATACACTACATTCAAAGTTTGGGGGCAGTAAGATTTATATTTTTGAAAGAAGTCTCTGGAATCTCTCACTAAATCTGTATTTATTTATTATCAAAATATATTCCTTATCAAACTTCAGTAAAAACATTGATATTGTGAAATATTATTACAATTTAAAAGAACAGTTTTCTATTGTAATATATTTTAAAATGTAATTTATTCCTGTGAGGGCAAAGCTGAATTTTCAGCATCATTACTCCAGTCTTCAGTGTCACATGATCTTTCAGAAATCATTCTAATATGCTGATTTGCTGCTCAAGAAACATTTCTAATTATTATCAATGTTGAAAACATTTGTGCTGCTTAATATTTTTGTGGAAACCATGATACATTTTTTTCAGGATACTTTGATGAATAGAAAGTTCAAAATAAGAGCATTTACTGTATTTGAAGTAGAAATCTATTGTAGCATCATAAGCTTCTTTACTGTCACTTTAATGCAATTATTGCATCCTTGCTGGAATGGAAGTATTAATAAAATATTACTGACCCCAAAGTTTTGAATGGTACTTTCCTGAACTGATACTGTTGGTCTCATCCCAAATTCATGCCACGTAGGATTAGAAAGTGTGCAATATGACCCCTTTGAGGCACTTGTCACAGAAGTCTTGAAACATACTCTCTATCATGCAATTCAGAACATGTGTCACTAACCCATTTTCTTTTTTTGTATCAAGTGCTAATACTAACCCAATCTGTCTCCCACAGTAGTCGCCCCAGTTTCTTCTGACGGCTCTCCAACTCCAGCAGAGTTGCAGCTACGGACACGGAAGCTGTAGGATTTGCCCTCAGCAAGGTCAAACAGGGCAAAGCGGGGGGACTTCACTGGCATCCCGGTGTTCACCCTCTGCCATGTCTCTGTGCCTACTAAACACTGGGAAAAGATTTGATAGTCTAAAAATGTGCAAAACTCAATTCAAGGTAAAAATCAAATACTTTATACCTTACACTCTACCTCACCTTCTCCACATAATACATGACACCCTCATGTCCTCTCTGGATGGGTGGCTTCCAGCTCAGTACCACGTAACTTTTAGTAGCCTCAGTGACAGCCAGGTCAGTAGGTGGACCAGGAACAACCCCCACTGAAAGAGACAAGAGGAATAATGCTGCAGTTACTTCCACACATTATTTCTCCTCTATTTTTACATTTTGATTATCTTTGCTGTCATCTAACACTTACTTAAAGTTAATCTTTAGTTAATAATTTAATAACACTGTTGTAGAAAATCTATAAACGAATATGAATTTTTATAATATCCATTATAATGCTGCAATGCCTAGACAAAGCCTAGAATATGCATAGATTTACTTGCAGAAATGAAAACAATTGATAAAATGAGTTTTCCATGTTCACCTTCTCCTTGTAATACCTGTCATTATACAAATTTGTGTCCTCATATGTCACAAAAACAGGCACACACACACACACACACACACAGAGACACACACAGACACACACACACACACACACACACAGAGACACACACACACACACACACACACTTTTAATTCCCACTACTGTTCAAAAGTTTCTTTTAAAAGAAATTAATACTTTTAAGGACTCATTAAAGTAAAAATTACAGTAAAGACATTCACAATGCTACAAAAGATTTATATTTCAAATAAATGCTGTTCTTTCTATTCATCATCTATTCATCAGAAACATTAAACAGCACAACTGTTTTCATCATTGATGATAATAAATGTTTCTTCAGCAGCAAATCAGCATATTACTGTAGAATGATTTCTGAAGGATCATGTAACACTGAAGACTGGAGTAATGGCTGCTGAAAATTCAGCTTTGTTATCACAGGAATAAATTGCACTTTAAAATATATTCAAATGGAAAACAGTTATTTTAAATTGTAATAATAATTTACAATATTACTGTTTTTACTGTATTTTTTGGCAAATAAATGCAGCCTTGTTGAGCATAATATACTTCTTTTAAAAACATAATTAAACATCTTACCAACTCCAAACTTTTTTTTTTAATTTTCTTTTTTTTTTTTACCTGTGGGGTCTTCCTCAGTGAATTTGATCATTCCAGTCCATGGAGCCGAGGGACCAGCTGTGAAACAACATACTCATAAGCAAAACCGATTGGCTTTGTTATAGTTTTTTCTTTGTTCTTTAGTCTTTATTCATATATCCTTCACCTCTAAGGCGGGCACGGTCTGATGGATCCATGGCAACTACAGGGTCAGAGGCCCGGGACGGGCGGCTCACACCAGAATTGTTGAGGGCTCGCACCCTAAAGGTGTAGGAGCGGCCCTCAGTAAGCCCAGTGACAGGAAAACGGGCATACTTCACTGGAGTGTCATTACACTGGGTCCAATGATGAGTGCCAACCTCCAACCTGTAAAGAAATATTTAAATGAGGAACACTGATGTGAGCTTTATTATCTCACTGCTGATGGCATATGACTCACCTGTCAATGAAGTAGCCAATGATAGAACTGCTTCCCTCCACTGCTGGCTGCTTCCAGGTAACAACCACATAGTCTTTATTAGCATCATGACAACGCACATCAAGAGGAGCAACAGGAACCCCCTCCTCTTCCACATCAGCATCTGATACACACAAATGTCATATCTAATTATGGCAAAGTAAGATACAGAACAGCGGCTCCGCTCTGTGAATGCAGCTAGCTAATTTCAGCTCTCTCTTAACTTAGGAAGCGTTTTAATGATCTCATCATGTAACCCTAAGGGCTTATGAGATGATGTCAAACACAAATACTTCGTAAAAACATATATTTTGTATCATTCATGAGCCAACAACAAGCCTAAAATCAAATAAAATGGATAAAATTAGATTTTATTAAAAAAATTAAAACTATTAAATATTAACATTTTATTTCTGATTTTCTGTAAAAATGTACACTATGAAATTTTAGACTTTGGGGTCAGTACAATTTTTTATGTTTTTAAAAGAAGTCTCTTACGCTCATTTATTGCATTTATTTGATCATAAAATAATAATATTGTGAAATATTATTAAATATAATTATATATTATTTTCAATTTTATTTATTTTAAAATGTAATTTATCCCCATGTTAGCAAAGCTGAATTTTCAGCAGTCATTACTTCAGTCTTCACACATGATCACATGATCCTTCAGAAATCATTCTAATATGCTGATTTGTTGCTAAAGAAACATTTCTTATTATTATGAAATGTTGAAAACGGTTGTTCTCAAATTTGTGATACTTTTGAAACCAATACTTTTTTTCAGGATTCTTTGATTTGGAAATCTTTTTTAATCACATTTAAGTCACTTTTGATCAATTGAACGCGTCCTTGCTGAATAAATGTACTGATTTCTTAAAAAATAAAAAAAATAAAAAAGTTACAGACCCCAAACCTTTGAACGATAGTGTAACTTGTTCTTCAGACTGACTGTTTTTAGTGCCATCAACCAAAGATAGAAGCAGCATTCCCAGAGAGAAACCTAATGCATGTGGTAACTCTTAAAGATACAGTGCACACAGCTTGTGCAAGGACAATAAGACATTGCCTTTCAACTTAAGACTACTCGGCACAAGTGTACAGGCAGGACTCACCTCTGACAAACACATAGGCAGAGTGAGTGTCAAAACCTGACTTGGTATTGACACGCAGAGTGTAAAGACCCTCATCTTCTTTGTTCAGATGCACAAGGGTCAAAGTGGCTTGCTCACCACTCCAGTGCATGTGCACCCACTTTGAAGGTGACAAGACGACACCTGATAAAGAAAAGGTATTATTATAGACTGTAAGCTGTTGCATTTTAATTAATAGCTCCTGAATATAAAGAGCACAGAGGAGGACAATGCTTAGAAGATGGTGATTTATGCGTCAGTAAATTTGCAAGTAGCTTTTTAAAATGCACAATAACTTCATGGTGCACTTAGTGTTCATACTTACCATTTCTGTACCACACTATCTCTGGCTGGTAGCGCTTCACAGTGGGGTAGACAATGACTGTACAGCCCAAACTCATGGTCTCTCCCTCACGGCCAAAAGAAACGTCAAACTTGTCAATGATGGTAGTGTTGAAGGTCACACCATATTCAGGGCTGTAACCATCTGAGCGGAATATGAATACAAACAGCTTAAAGGTCAAATAATTTCTATTACACACATTCAAATGAAGAAACTGTTATAAATTAGCTGTACAGTTTATTGTAAAGGCCAAAACATTACATTTGTAAACACTTGCTTTATATGAGTACAGATGTGAGCATAAAAGAGAATTATATGGTACAGGAAACTTACGGGGCCTTTCAGTCACCTCTTCTCCTTCTTTGAATCCTTTAGAATGAAAGTGCAAATAAACGTTTTAGTGCTTTCGAAGTGAAAAATGTTTAATGGAACTGCATAACTGCATAGTGCACTGCAAACACAACCAACTGCTTCTCTTTAAAGATTACAGCTGACCTTGGTGCACATGATTGATACACCAAACAATATTAAATAATAAAGACCCAGTCGAGATATTTCATAGCATTAGCCTGTGCAGAGGCAGTGGAAAGACGTTATTCTAGTTACTCTAGAATAACACAGGACAAACTGAGGTGCTGCAAGGGCCTTAAAATAGCATGTCAAGAGGACAGCAGCTGTAAACCAGACCAGAGTGAGTTACACACAAGTATAAGCACAGTTTCTACATTCAGTAGACAAAACAACGACTTAAGAGTACAACTTACAGGGATGCGGCAGATGACCCCTTAATTATGTCCTTCATTAACTAAAAATATCCATAATTTCTAAAATAATTCAGGTTAATAAAATACAATATTATTTGATCATGCATGCTAAAATGGCTGCAGATCCAGTCTTCCTGATTTGCTTCTTATTTTTGAAGGCAAGATCTGAGCCATCAGTGCACAACAGTTTGATTCTGAGAGCATGTAAAACATTATTTAAAAATAATTTAAGATTTGAAATCCATTTTAAAAAAGTGAAATACTCACTTTTAATAATGACAGGAGCAAACGCAGAACTTTCTCCCTTCACATTAAGTGCAGAGATTCGGTACTCAGCAGTATCGCTAAAACTACAACTGCAACCCACAAGAATAATTTTATTATCATTTCAATATAATATAGTTATATAAAATATCATTTGAACAGAATCAAAAAATAACAGTCATGCCTTTAACGTTTATCTTTTCCATGCTTCTGATATTACTAATAAATGAAATCATCCCACGCATTTAGTGCAATATAATAAAGAATCGCAAATAAACGTTCACAATAGGGATGTAACGATTACCGTTTTGGCGATAAATCATGATAAAATTCCCCACGGTTAGTATTACCGTTTCATCTTTTAATTATCATTAAAACCGTATTAGATTACCGCGATTTGAACAACTCTCACAAACATCATTAAATGAACAAAAACTTTCTTTACTTCTTGATTTCCAGAGAATGCATGTTGTATTGGCTCTCTGTGAAGTATTTCTCAGGGTGAGCCTTAGCATCGATTAAAACATTGTTTTTGTACCTGAAAAGCCCAGTTAGATGAAGAGAAACAGAACAGAGTTCAATTAAACCTAGGATTAATGATTATATCTATCCAGTACTGCTGGAATTGAAATGTTTCTGACCAGGACACGCGGGGTTTGGGCCATCCAGCCACTGTGCAGTGCAGCGTCACACTCTTCCCCTCCCACACAGTCTGGCCACGTGGTTTCACGATGAACTCCGGGGGGTGAGTCAAACTGTCTGGATTCATCTTCTTTTGGAATTCCTCTTTCTCGTGCATCTTGTGTAAAAAAAACAAACATAAATTAGGACCCTAAGACAAAACAATCATATAAATACTGACACTGTTGGAATAGTTCTAAATCAGAAAAATTTGTGTTACAATAAGCCTCAAGATACGGTTTTGGCATACAAAAAGTTGCACTAAACTTTTTTGACAGTTAAAGGCGCAATGTTTTATATAAGCATCTTGTTAAACATTTTAGGTCAAACCTTCCTGCTCAGAGACAGGCGTTCAGCAGATTCTCTCAAACTGGTCTCTCTGGACTTCTTCACAGTTCTCATCTTGAAGTCGGTCTCCCTGGAGAACAGGTTCCTCATAACGACATACCCCACACCCTCCTCCTTCACCTCCTCCTGAGTCTCCATCAGATCCTGGGTAGCCAAATGACTAATTGAGAAGATTAAGTTAATGAGCAGCCTGACCCAATATTGACTAATACTGTTTGCCATATGAGATCCATGTTAGTCTAGACGTACAGTTTTTAATTAGTCAGCAAAGGGACCTGGGATCAACTCTTGCTTTAACTTAAAAAAGGTCTAATGAGTTTCATAGACATGAAGGAGAGACAATGACAGAATTTTCAGTCAGGGTTAATATAGTTAATTGAAACAAAAACCATAAAAACACATTTTCATTACATTAACAAATAAAATAAAAATATATTTAACAACTTATTTTAGCTAGTTGCCAAGGCAACATTTCTCATTTTCATTTAGTTGATGTACTAAAATGACTAAAACTAAAATAAAAATTAATAAAAACTATTTAAACATATAAAAAAAATACAAAAACACACAACAAATTTATTAAAACTTAAAAAAAATTAATGAAACTGAAAATATAAAAAAATGTTTAATCAAAATATTAGATTTTAATACTAATTCAAAACTATAATAGTATCTCGATTACATTTAAATTTTCTCTTTTCAGTGTAAAGCAAATGATCTGCAAAGGGTGTGATTTGATTGGACTGATACAATTTAGACAAATAAATATATAGTTTCATAATTAAAAATACAAAGTAACAATAATTATAAGTTTACATTTGCTCAAATCAAAAAAGGCATGTCTTCTTCCGTGTGCCAAAATTAATCGATTAGATTAATCAACAGAACATTCACAAACAGACATTACACATCAACTGTAATTATCAAATGTAAAACTCCATTGAGTAAACTATGCAATCACCTGCTTCTGAAGACTGGCACAACGTATCCAATGATTTCGTCTTCTTTGTCCACAGCCAGGTACGAGCGCTTTTCTTTTTTAGAGAAAGCGCTCAGTTTCTTCTCTTTCTTTGAAATCTTGTGCCTAAACAACAGTGAACATCAACAACACCAATAAACAAACAGTTGGATTATATGGCAAAATGCATAAAAGATTTTGTATATGGCTGAAAATATCTTTTTTTCCATTATTCCATCAAAAAAAAGTCAGTTGAATTATTTTTTTTCCCTTAAATCTTCTTAATGCCAATGGAACAAAATGTTCAATATTTCAGCAGGGTTAATGAAATAGGATGGAATAGAGTCACTTGAAAGTCAATCTTAGTGTGTTAGTGTAAAGTAAATATTAGCAGAGACATCCACTATATTAAAGGCAGGGTATGTGATTTTTCAAAAACACTTTAGAGAAAGTCAATCTTAGTGTGTTAGTGGAAAGTAAATATTAGCAGAGACATCCACTATATTAAAGGCAGGGTATGTGATTTTTCAAAAACACAGTTTTAGAAAACTGATTCGGGCCGAATCGCAAAACAAACTTGTAGACTCTGCCATTAAGAATTTATTAAGAAAACAACTCAAAAAGCCTGAGATAAGCAGCACTGTAGCTTATTAAAGCAATTAAATCGATATAAATCACTCCAGAATATTGTTACTGTGTATGTGAACATCCTTCATGTTACAACATTCCTCATTAGCACACCAAAAATATTCCAAAAAAGTAACACTACGTGACATTTTTTATATCTTTTAATGCAAATTTTGTTAATTGTGATCAAGAAAGATCATGACTAGCTGGAAACAAACATTACGTGAAATGTCATGTCAGCCGGAGATAATCCATTTAGTATGTATATGATCCTAACACTCACTCACAACTGCCACTGGCATTATGGGCTTTGGACTGTTTTATAGATAAAACATAGAGCTCTGTCTGCTATTTGAGAGGCTGATCCTTTTATCTCTTAGACTGTTACAAAATATTTTGGGATTACAGCGGCTTCCAATCCATCTGATTGTTTCAATAATACAAAATGCATATTTTGCTAATTGTTCTCTTGAACAACTATAGGCAAACAATTTAAAATTGCTGTCAGGAACATATTCTACAACTCTAAAAAATTATATTAACCATATCAGGGTTTGGTTTGCCATATTCAAAGCGTACATGTGGCAATTTCTGCACAAATAACAACCATCAGAAATACTAATAAATTGTCATAACTGGTAAATAATATGACAATATCAGATTTCTGAGAGCACCAATACACCAACACGATATCTCAACAAAAATTAAAATTGTTTCATCATTTAGCGTTATGTCGTTACAAGCCTGTATGACTTTCAAAAGTGTCTTCTTTTATGCCCCACAAAAGAAAGAAAATCATACAGACTTGTAAAAAAACAAGGGTGAGTAAATGATGGCAGCATTTTCATTTTTGAATGAACTAACTTGTACAGTTTATGTACAGTTACAGTCCAGCTCAACTACTGTGATTTCAAGTTTCAGTGACCATAAATAATCTCTAAGACCATTAATAACTTTGGCTCACTCCCACAGAGGCTCAAATACTTCCAGCCACAGGGTCATGGCATCATGCAGTCCTCAACAGCACATATGTTCCTCTATAACAAAGGATTCGGACCTAAACATTTATAAACATAGTACCAATGCATATGAGCATCAAGAAAGCACAAAAGCCACCGCACACTCAGCTGGCTTATGCTTAAGTATTTTTTTCCATGCATGCTCTAAGGATTTAAAAAAAATAAAAAAAAAATTCAAAAAAAAGTTTTAAGCTATGAACCAAATCAACTAGCGAAGAGGTAAATCACAACATTACAAACCAATTATAGTGTAAACAAAGGGAGAATCAGTCAGACAGCTATATTTGCCCAACCAATGAAGTGAGTGTGAGGCAGCGCATCTGTTTGTACAATCAGATACAGATATATTATACAATATACAAATATATAAGCAGTTTGAGAGTATAGGGAAAATCTGCTTTGTGTCACGTGAGTGGGTGTTCGCTGCTGAGCACTTTAGAAGCAATATTCATTCCCATGGCAACAGTAACTTCTCTGATTGGTGAAGTGATGGTGAAGTTAAGTTATTAAACAGGAATTTGGCTATTAAACACCTTAAAAACTAAAATGACAGTGACTTAAGGCTTCTACAAAAGCATATATCATTGTTTAAAGGGTTTATACATGATCATTAAAAATCAATTTCTCTATAAAAGAAGTGACATATTTTTGCTTGTTAAACTGCAGCACACAACAGCATCTGCATACAGCACCAATGATTATTTACACAAAAATATTTAAATAAGAAAGATGAAAATACATATCTCTGCATTTACCACAGAAAAACAAAGTTGTTTTGTAGATGACTTGATTTTAGAATCTATGTTGTCATTGGTTTGATTATTGTTTTGTCATTGCAATCGCCAAGCTCTGACGTAATTTGTGGTCATCACAAACTGAAACTGATAACAGATAATAAAAGAAAATGCATTAGCGTTCATTAGCGTACTTTGCTGATCTGTTTTAAAGCAAACAAACATCATAAGGTTATAATGAAAGGGTTATGGTAGGTACTTCATGTGATGCACACGTTTTCAAGTAAGCAGCATGGAATGTGTTATAAAAGCACTGGTATAAAAAGCAGCACTTGTGAGTGGGTTGCTCTATAGGGGCCATTCTTCAGGGCAGCATGAGCACAGGGACAATGTCCCCTATGTCCTCTTACCCATGGCTGCTCACATAAGCAGCATAAGACTGGCGGCTAACAGATGACAGGGAGCCTTGGTGATAGGTGCTCTCATAGTGCGTCTCAAGGTCCCGTTGCTGCTGTTCCTTCTGTAGTTTTAAGGATTCTGACATCCTGAAGTGCTTTTTAGATCGGCCCACGGACCCCTTTCTCTCCGCTTGCAGTCTCAAGTACAATTCCCAATGAATGTTAATTCAAATGCACATGATTCCAAACACTTACAATTGTAATCATGAATGTACACTGGGAGGGAAAAAAAAACATTGATGAGGGGTACAGGGGTACACTGGTGTCCCCAGTCAAAAGCTGTACGCCTAAATGCATACTTTTTATGCACTTTTTTTTCCTTTCTTTTTGAGAGTGTAAATTCCAGTTTTGGCTTTCACGTATTTTTCAGGAATACTGTATGGGCCAACACACATATCCAAGACATTTGTCTATGTATCTTTGTTTACTGTTCCAAACTGGTAACAGACACATTCTTGTTCAAGTGAAAATGACATAATTTAAATGACTTGATATCACAACAGCAAGAATAAAATAGGCTACATGGTCCTACAAAACTGCTACTAGTAGTTATTCAAAGTATAA
This sequence comes from Sinocyclocheilus rhinocerous, assembly GCF_001515625.1. Classification (NCBI taxonomy): domain Eukaryota; kingdom Metazoa; phylum Chordata; class Actinopteri; order Cypriniformes; family Cyprinidae; genus Sinocyclocheilus; species Sinocyclocheilus rhinocerous. The sequence goes on from NW_015666537.1 coordinate 34,052, forward strand.
TATCAGACACCATTCAATTATATGAGCAACTAGTTTTGTCTGTTGTGATGGTAACTAATTCATAAATTTAGACTAAGCTAAGATTAGAAGATTAGATATTCTTCTAATCGAGAATATTTCTCGATTAGAAATACAAAGTAACTTACCAAGTCAAAGTTGCTTTTGCAAAAAGAAGAAGGGGCAAACTCCAAAAAATGAGAAGCCAGTGAAAATCCAGGCACAGCGGCGGGTATGGGGCAGCCGACAAGACGAGACTTCACTGAACAAAAATAATGCTGCCACTCTGCAGATTGCAGCGTGCAGCCACGACCTTGTATGGCCACTAGATCTGTTAAATATAGACCCTGACTAAGGGCCAGGCAGTTTCAACATGTGAACTTTGGCGCGTAATTCAATTTATAAACACAATTAAACAACAAAGGCAACGCAACAATAGTTTATTAAAGAAATATCACAAGACTGCTGTTATAGGCCTCGAGCAGCATGTGATCAACTCTAGTAGAACAGAAATGATATTGTTTTTTTATTTTAAACATTCCATTAAACAATATCTTAATTTCCACAGTTGGTTATTTATCTCATAAATACTCTCATATTTTGCCGGCAAAGGAAAATTCCAAAAGAAAACAGAGTGCATTCAAATTTAAGGATCGAAACTAACTTTACAACAGATAGTATATTGATATCTGATATATAAATTGTATTGATTATTACATAAATTAGCTTTATGTAATATAAAAAATCCATTACTTTAATTAAATTGATAACAGCTTAAATTTTTATTGAGCTAAATCGATTTAATTAAAGTAGAATTAAACTGACCTTAGCTAATATATAGAAACCATAATACAATAAACACCCGTTACCTTACTATAAAAACTGACTCATTTAGCAGTCATTTTGGCATTCTTCCTATTTGATCATTTGAACCTACCCCTACATGATAAGGCATGGGCTATTCCAGTCCCTGATCTGTCGACGGGACTTTCCCATTGCACTAATCTACAGGGGGGTCCTGTGGTGCGTTAATAACAAGCGTGGCAGCCGTTGTTTAGGTGTCCTGCCTTTTTTCTTTTCTTTTTTTTACCGGAATAGGTATGTGAATTTTTACTAAATTTACGGCATCAGTATCTCAGTATGCGTTTTATCTGACGTTATAGTTTTAGATTTGTATTACACACGACACAGACTACAAACAAGCCAGCTCCGTTGCTAGCTAGGTTAACGTTATTTGTAATTGTTAAGCAGCTTCCTGTCAACACAACAAGCTTTATTATTGACCATTAACTTAGTGCTTTTACAAAGACAGTATGTTTGAATGTGGACGAAGGAACTGAAATTATGTATCAAAATAAACATAACGTCAGCTTTAAAGAATTTAAGTACTCAGTTGTTGACTAGTTAACGTTAGCTAACGTTATTGGGCTGCTCAGCTAATATTAACGCAGTTAGCTAAACAAACTCATAACCACAGTCTTATACACACAGTGGTCTGTTTGTCTTAAAAGTATGTTGTTCAAAATTGTGCAAAATTCATTGTGGTTCACAATATGGTTGCTGAATGAGTTTTCGTCATTCTTTTTAATAGCTCATGTATTCGTATAATCTTTCCTGAAAGTTTATGTGCAAGCCTAACAAGCAATATGTCTCTATTATTTCAGTTTCAATAGGACAGAATTGTCAAAATGTCTAGCAAAAGGGCTAAGGGAAAAACCACCAAAAAGCGCCCCCAGCGGGCCACGTCCAACGTGTTTGCCATGTTCGACCAGTCCCAGATCCAGGAATTCAAGGAGGCCTTTAACATGATCGATCAGAACCGTGATGGCTTCATTGATAAGGAAGATCTGCATGATATGTTGGCCTCATTAGGTAAGGACAATATAGAACTGGCAAAGCAGAAAGGTTTTATCTTCTATCCTTGGCCCTTAATGACCCAGTTTCCTTCTAAAGGACATCACTTTCACTTTTTTTCTCATAAATACTTTTAAAAATATTAGCATAAACTGAGCTCTAAATAAAACTCAGTTTTTACTAATATTATATTTTTAATAGTATTTACAGAATTTTATAGAGGAAAGGTTAAGATAAGTCTTAATCAGATACAAGCTTTTTTTAATCTTCAGAAAAGCCATATATTGCCATTGTCATTTAGAGTTTTATGGCTTTCCTTTTTTTTCCCAGCTGTATGAGTTTCTTCTGCTGAACACAAAAGAATATGCTTTGAGCAGTTGATGGTCCCCTTTGACTTCCATGGTACTGTTTTCTATACTATGGAAGTCAGTGGCTACTGTAAACTGTTTGATTACCAACATTCTTCAAAATATCATCTTTTGTGCTCAACAGAATAAAGAAACTCGTACAGGTTTGGTGATGACAGAATTTTCATTTTTGGGTGAGCTGTCTCTTTAAAAGCTACATTTAATCAGATAAGAACTGCTTTTGACTGACAGGTTATTTCATTGGCAGGTAAGAACCCCACAGATGAATACCTCGAGGCGATGATGAATGAAGCCCCTGGTCCTATTAACTTCACCATGTTCCTCACAATGTTTGGAGAGAAACTTAATGGCACAGATCCTGAGGATGTTATCAAAAATGCATTTGCTTGTTTTGATGAGGAGGGGACGGGTAAGCATGATCAAAACACTGAAATAAAACAGCAATTAAGACTGGTGGTCTGTATAATTAGTCTGTCTGAATGACCAAAATTAGTTGAATATATGATGTATTTGATAAACATTTCTTAAGTTATTTTCAGTGTTGATAACCAGTTTGCCTCATTTGTCCTAGGTTTTATTCAGGAGGACTACCTGAGGGAGCTCTTGACCACTATGGGAGACAGGTTCACAGATGAAGAAATAGATGAGTTGTTTAGAGAGGCCCCTATTGACAAGAAAGGGAACTTCAACTACGTAGAATTCACTCGCATACTGAAACATGGTGCTAAAGATAAGGATGATTAGGACAAAGCCAAGCACTACTGAAACTAATGAAAACTACACTGTAACACTACAACATGTTTAACTGTCTTCTTTTCCCCACATTCATGGGATAGTGCAAAGGGATACATTAATCTGCAAGGCAAAATCATTTGACTGTACTCTTAAACAGTTTGCGTAGGCTTGTACATAACTATGAAATACATAGACATGTAATCTGTGGTAAACCTCAAAGTGAATGAATGCTGTTCTGGTATGTAAATGTTGAGAAATAAATTCTGGAATTATTCAGTGTAGCCTGGAGTTGCTGGATGTTTACACTTGTAATAAACAATTTGAAATAAGTCATCAAATTTTCATTACAGAATGTGGGACATTATACGAAAAAGTCAGTTTAGAGTTTCTCTCAACATTTCTTTACACTTAAAAAACAGGATTTTAGTATTTTAATTCATAATATCATTGAAGCCTAGTAGATTTAGAATTGTACAGAGCAGGACAAATTGCCAAATATTTACTGAGACGACACAAAAGTTGTCTTCAAATGTTTAATTTCTCTCAATAACTTGACAACAACATTTGAAACAGAAATTGATGGGGAAAACCACCAGTGGTTTGAAGCACCCTGAGATTTAATCATGATAAAAACAAAACAAGGACTATCAATTCTACAATCTTTTGCTTCGCACAAGTTCACTCTTTTCATAAATAACATTTTTACTGCACAAATTCGATTTATTGAATTTGATCATTTATGTTCGATCCTTTAAAAGGGTATTCTTCCAGCATCGTTTTTTTTCCTCTTTGATCAAAATAAGACTATGAATCCAACATCTGTCAGGCTAGATAAAGTTTAAAGAGAGAACAGTGTGGTCCAGATGGTCAAAACTCCCTAAACCTAGCCATAAGCATTTCCAACAACAATTAGCATGAAAAATCTAAACTCATAAGAAAACTATTTCAAAATGTTTCGAATGCTGCCTGTTCTTCTCTGTATAACAGGTGCATGTGTAGGTTGTGGGGTGTAGGCCAACTGCACCTCCAGTGCCAAAGCTCTCGGTGAGGTTCTTCATTTGCAGCACCAGTAACTACTGATGTCAGGAGTCTTAATTCATGATCATTCTGCTAAGGCTAAGTTTTTTGTCTGAATCTTAGCCAAGTGGTCTGATATTCCAGCTTCAATTTTGTCACACTGTGCTAAGAAACCCTGAGTATGAGGAAAATAAAGAGAACAATATTTAAGAAATCAAATAATGGCCATGGGTATGTTTAAGTCTAAGGTGCTTAATTAAAACCCAATATTAAAGGAATAGGTCACCTAAAAATTTACATTTACTCACCCTCAGGTCATCCAAGGTGTAATTTTATTTCTTCATCAGAACAGATTTGGATAAATGTTTCATTACATCACTTGCTCACCAATGGTCCTCTGCAGTGAATGGGTGCCATCAGAATGAAAGTCCAAACAGCTGATAAAAACATCACAATAATCCACAAGTAATCCACATTTTGTTTAGCAAAATGCTGATTAGAAAGCTTTCAACTTGAAACCATTGCTTCCTGCTAAAATACAAATAATCTTGCATTCGCCAGTGAAAAATTAATCTAGTCTGAATCATAAGAGAAATATACACGTATCAAGCACAAGCGAAAACTGTCCAAAACAGTTCTAAAAAATATGTTGGTTGATTTTGATGTGAGAGGACAACATGGGATGGACTTTTTCACTGGATGGATTATAGACTGGTATTTTGGCCAGAAGTGATGGTTTAAAGCAGTGTTTCCCAACCGGGGTGCCGTCTGTCGAGAGCAGGGGTGCCGCGTAATTGTTTTTTTTTTATATTTTTAAATTGCTAAAATGTTCAAAAAAGCAGTTATTATATCATATAAATTTCTGATGTCGCCAATAATTAGAGATGCACTGAAATTTCGGCTGCCGAAAATTAGTTCTCCGCTCAGGATTCACTTTCATGTGGTGTGACGCTCTGCGTATTATCCCGCTCTATGCGTGTTTGAAGGATTTGTTTCTTACAAACACGCAGCTTTTCACTTCACAACATGTAAATTGATGGACTGGAGTCGTGTTGATTACTTGTGGATTATTGTGATGTATTTATCAGCTGTTTGGACTCATACTGACGGCACCCATTCAATGGAGAGGATCCAATGCAAGTGAACAAACTCATCTCCATCTTGGATGGCCTGAGGGTGTGTACATTTTCAGCACGTTTTAATTTTGGGGTGAACTATTCCTTTAATAAGTCATAATCGTACCTGAACAGTTTTCTCAAGTCCTTTTTTCTTCATCCTGCAATCACTAAAACTCTCAGGCAAGTTCTGTAAATAATCAATATAAAAAGGCACAAATAAGCTTTACTGAGCAACGGTATTTAACTATATCCAATATACTATAATTTAAGGAACAAAAATATATAAATAATAATGATAAAAATAATCAGTTCACAATGAAACAACAGATCTTATCATCCTTACTGTGTCGCACATCTGAGCGTAACAGATTATCGGAAAAAGAAAAAAAGTCGGCGGGAACTTGATTTTATCCATCAGTTGTTGATTGGATTTTGAGATGTGGCTGTTGCACTCAAAAATGAATGTGAGCTTGGAGTCGATTGTGAAGGGACAGGGTTTAATCGACTAAATGATTGGAGAAGTCCAACATACGTCACAAGAGATAAGACTGTCATTTCACCGGAAGGCTGAGTTATAATATTGATTAAAAATTACAAGTTGAAAATTTAAAATTAAACATGCATGAATAAGTCTTTAATAGTAAGTTCACATGCATTTACAAAATAGATTTTCATTTCGTGATAACTTTAAGAAACAATATAACAACAATGAAAAACAATTACCATTCCATCTATTTCCTCTAAGATTTTCATGAACTGCTCAGCGGCAACTTTCACCCTGTGGTCCAGTTTGTTAAGAGCCTCAGCTTGCAACTCATTTGCAAGAAAACCCTGAAAATAATTCATTAAATTATAAAATGACCATATTGCCAAGCCTCTTATAACAAGTACAGTGTTCAAAAATAAAAATAAAGAGATTTTTATCCATGTCACACATACATTCTTCAGTCCTGTGAGTTCACCATCCACCTTCTCAAGCTTCTTGGCAGTTTGTTCCAATGACTTTTCAAGGTCTTTGAGCTTTTTAAGCTCAACTTCCTCCTCAGGGCTGTTCTGTAAAAATAAAGCAGCTTGTCAGACTCAGAAATAATTGCAGTTCTATCTGTATGAATTAATTAAAGACACATCTTACCCTCTTTCCAATCATCATCAGTTTACAACCCTGCTTTATTCCAAAGCTGGACAGAGGCTCCTCCATCTCCTTCAGTGATTTCCCTACAGCCAGAACAACATAACGTTACAATTCTAGTGATCCAGATATTCTTGCATTCAACAATACACTGTTACTGTTGCACTGGCACAGATTAATGATGCTTTTATTTCAAACACTGCATTGTTATGTTGAGTTCAACTAGTGATAATTACTGTAGTTTATATCCAAAACACAGGTGGCCATTTACAGTTGAGTAAGTATAACACAGGAAGCTGAGAAACACATGTGCCTGAAGCAGAGTATATACTGTATTACCTTTAAATATGACTTTCTGGGATGGTATTGGTACTCCCGTGGCTTCTGTCAGCGCCTCACACAAATCCTTTAACAGTGCTTCATGTCCATCCTGTGCTGTTAAAGTGATGTTGTGTTTGGTTGTGCCTGAGACAAGAACAGTCATTATCATAGACAGAACAAGACAGGTTTAATACTCAAAATTATTCAGAGCTAACCGGCACTGTATCTGCAAATCCAGCATTGACATTTACCACTTAACTAGCCGTAATTAGATGTAACTAATATTGAAATAAACGTCTGTGATTTAGAGGGATGTTCAGATCATTTACAGGTAGCTAGCTTCAAAACTGTCGAACCGTATAAAGCCATAATAAAAATACCGACTACATTTATTTTCGATATATCTTAACGTTTTAAAATGTAAAATGGTGGTCAGTTATCTTTACCACAAGCAACTGTCACTGTCATAGTGTTCTCCGCCATATCGGCACACTAATAGCTAACGCTTCACAACTTTACAGTGTGTTCACATGCAACCGGAAATGACGCGTGTGTGTACGTCACGCCCCTTTTCTGCGCCTCATCCATCGGTCCTTCTGTATTATTGTATTTACTCAAGAATAATTCGGAAGGATTTAGAAACCTGTATTAATAGAAAACCGGGATGTGTGGATTTCTATTTATTTATTTTTGGAAGAATGTAATTTTGGAATGCAAAAAAAAAAATCTACATTATGCAATTATTATTCATTTTATTAGGAAAATACCATATACGCAGGAAAAAGTGGGCTATACATAAACCTTTTGGAACAAACAAACAAAAAAACGCTGAAAATTTGATATTTTCTAGGTACTAAAATGTATGTTTTTTTGTTGTTGTTTTTTTTGTAGCAGCTAATCTTGTAAATAATGTGACTGTGTAATACCTCTTGTTCAATCTGTCTTTCTTCTGAAATGTGTTATTGCTGCATGAATAGCCCAATGGTTCCACAAAAATGTTTTCAAATACCACCATTTATTGCATCTCTCATAGACTCCAGTGATGCATTTCACATTTCAGAATATTTCACATCTTGATGCATATTCAATTCATTAATGAAGTTTGTTATCAAGAAAACCAGGTCATTTTTTTGGACTAGTTCATAGCTGCTCCACGCAAGTTCTTCATTAATGCTAATGCTACCCAGAACGATGGACTTGAAATACTTGATCAATGTCAACAATAATTCTGTCAACATTTCAACCAGCTTCAGAGTTCAGAGTGAAGCAATACACACTTCATCTTAACAAGAGCATAGAAATATAAAATGAATAATAATAATAATATGAGTTTATATGTAATATGTAACAACACTCAAGAGTGAGATTTTTATGTTTGTAATTTTTTGTTAAAATAAATAAATAAGTTTATTCAATAACTCGACTTTCCCAAACTGTTTGTATCTCCAAAGTTATCATCCAAAACTATTTTTGTTTGAACATGCATTAATAAAGAGGTATGTTCAGATACAAGGGAAAGTAGGTGATCCAAAATTCTGATTACTAAAGGATATGCCAGGAGTTTAAATTGGATATCTAAAAACTGTAATCTCGTCGGAATTTACTGGGTTATGGAAATCAGGCGAACATGTTTATATTACCAAATTCTAAATAAAACTAGAAAATCACGCTTCATGTACAATACCGTGTGCTAGACTGGGCAATGAATACAACACAGGTTCAATACCATCAGCACAAGAAAAACGTCCTCCACCAGTAAACAAAACACTGATCAGAGAACAGATTCTTATGTGGCAGGGATCTGTGGTAGGCCAAACTCATCGACCAGAACTCCATCCTGAGAGATACAAATACAAATATGCACTGAATAAATCACAAAGACAAATAATAACAAATTATAAGTAATATGAATATTTTGTCATTGACAATTTTATCTATGTAATCTGCACCTTATTGGTTTTAGTGTCACTGGGCATTCCTTCAGGAATGGAGGGTGCAGACGAGGCTTCATCTAAGTAAGAGCTGTCATCATCCAGCAGTAACTCATCTCCCAGAGCATCCAGCTCTGCAACAGAGAAAAAAGTGAAGCTCTCAGCTCCACACACACACACACACACAACTACCTGCTTCTAGCTCATCCTCATCGATCTCTGGTGTGCCATAGCTGCGACTCAGAGCTTCCTGCACCTCGTTAGCCTCTTCCATCATGTCCTCCAGTTGATCGTGCAGGTCCTATCAGTCACAAAGATTGGTAATGAAAAGTGTACATTATTTACCACTGATCATTCATCAAAAATATTGCTTAAAAACAGCTGATATCAAAATGATAAGTGTATATACTTCAATCTGATCCATCTTCACTTGTTTATATGCTTTCTTCATTTCTTTTGCCCCAATCTTCATAGCCTCCACCTACAAAAGAATAAAACATCTGTAGAATCTAACAGTTAAAATGAATAAATATGAATGAATAAATTTAATTAAATTAAAAATCCAATAATGCTGGGGAGAATATTGACACCAGCAAAACAGAATGACATTTTGGAAAGTTTAGAAATAAATTGTTTTAGAAAATATGGGGGGGTTGACTATGTATTATTGCATTTATTTATTTTATTAGGAAAATACCACATAAGAAGAAGTGGGATGTCAAAAATAAATAAATAAACATTTTATGAATTAAAAAATGAAATAAAATAAAAAATACAATAGTGCTGAGAATAATATAGACAGCTGTAAAGCTAAATAACAAAACTTTACTGTTGTTTTGGTGTCCCTCAAAGACTGGATAGTATAGTTGGCTTGTTCCATATTAAATGACTGCTGGGAAAGCTGATCTCTTTGACCTTCATACCTGCATAATACAGTGAAAAGAAAAGCAAAAACAGAATTTAACAATATTATTATAAAATATTTTATATCTTATAAATTTTATAAATATTTTATATCTTTTTAAATGTGAAATGGAAACATAATCTTAGATATTGAAATAAACATTTCACACATTACAAATTAATATTAGTACAGGGAAAAACTCACATTCTCTTTTGTTTTAGTACTCTCATCGCCTTCTGTTTCACTGCATTCTGTAAACAGATTGTTTATCTCACACTTACAGAACTGTGTATGATCAAACATTTTTAAACCACATTGAAAATCTGGGATTCAAAATCCCCAAAAAATAAATAAAGTAGATTTGTGAACTTGTGAAATTCTCAAGGTCAGATGATACACAAGGTGATCTATGGATCATCAGCTTTTACATAAACTTGTGGAGTTCATTAAGCTGAAATATAATATATAATATATATAATGAGAAATTGTAGGTGTCATTTCTTCAGTGTTGTCACATGAAAAGATATAATAAAATATTTACAAAAATGTGAGGGGTGTACTCACTTCTGTGAGATACTATATATATATTATATATATGTATTTGGCAACATTTCTCATTTTCATTTCGTTTAAATACTTTATATGTTACTAAAGTAACTAAAAGTAAAATAAATAAAAAATATTAAAAATAATTAAAAAAATTAATAAAAAATGACAAAAACAAAATGAATTTAACCTTAACTAAAATATATTTTAAAAAATCAAAATATTAATAAAAACTATAATATTGTCTTTATTTACACTGGCTCGAGTGCTGCTATCAGAGGGAGGACTTGCAAAACTAAGTCATTCATGTTAATTTTTCAATAAAAAAATTAATTTGATTCACAAGTTGTTGATAATGTTGATAACATTCCTTTTAATTTAAAAAAATTTATTGAAAAGGCAAAACAGACTTTTGGATCTCACTGTACAGCTGTCTGTGTAGACAGAATGAGAGACTGCAGCATTATTGCATGTTGACATGCAGAGGCGGACTTAACCATTAGGCAAAGGTAGGCGAGCGCCTTGGGCCCCCAAAAGCCAGAGTGAAAGGAACCTCAAGGTTATAAATGTGTGAAATTGTATAGGGCCCAATTCCTGTATTTTGCCTGGGGCCCCCAAATCACTAAATCCGCCCCTGTTGACATGATATCAACTCCAGTCTCTGATGCTCACTTTTGAGGGTCCATCCCTCATCTTTTTCATGTGGTCCTTATACTTCATTAGCTCTGCGTCGATTCTCGCTATTTTCTTATCGACTGACTCGATCCTCGTATCCACCTATAACGGGAACAGCACACAGCATCCACAGTACATCCATGTCTGACATGCAAACACCAATCAGGATGCTGCACTCATGTTCCGTGAGACAGTCACAACAATAGCCTACTTACATTGCCTATGCAGTCAGACAGGTTAGGAGTAGGCGTTTGTTTGCTCCGACCGAAAATTCGGTTCATTTTTAAACGGGACTGATACTTATTTGCTTTGTTAAGGTACATAAATACTGATCACAGTAAGCATGTTCCGGTTGGTCGTAGAATACACACCATAATAAAAGTCACTACTGAGCAGTATGATATTTTTCTGTTGGTTCCCACTGGTAAAGCTTTAGAAATTCCCTAAATTCAGTTCTTCTTATGTAGGCTATTGCTGTATATGTTTCTCTTTCGTCTCATTTTTCCCCCCTTGAAATTGTTTCGTCACATATTTTTTAAACCAGCCAATATAGGGAGACCAACGAATAAATAAATGGATTACCTACATTAATTGTTCATATAATGTATCGAAACATATATTAATTATTGCTACCATTGGCTTACTGTTATCAGGTTGATATATTTAATGATTGAAATGATATGATCATGATTGATTTTTTTTTTTTTTTGTATTTTGCTTTTTTTTTTTTATAAAATATTTTGATCAATGAGTTTTTAATTTCAGTTATCTATTAATTAACGAATTAATTATGTTTATTTACTGTAGATAATCTGAGAAATCTGACTGTTGCATTCAAAAAAAAATTTTTTTAATTTTATTTTTAGCAACATTCAGGTACATATTAACTTTCATGTTGATATAACCACAATGATGTAAATTACCCCATTTCAATTCAAAAAATGATGGAGAGTGTAAGCACAGACAAGTCATTTTCTCTCAGAATATATAGTAATTACACACCTCACAGATTCTATGGAAATGAATTGAACATGTTCCTTCACTAGAGCTGTTCTGACAAACAGATGTTTCACAATCTCACAGAGTGACCTTGAAGAGCTATGTTTATCCATGTCTACCATGACAACGTTAACACTTCATCAGACTTACCAAGAGCTAGATTTAACTGAGTACTGATAGGACTGTCTCTAAAAAGTGTTAATGTGCACATAATCCGACAAGGTACTGGACAACTCTGTAAAAAAAATAAAATAAATAAAAAAATAATAATAAAAAAACCTGTAATTTTCTGTTCTTTGAAGCCTACCATCATTTCAAGATCAACAAAGCATGGCGAATGATAAATACTGAATGCACCTTTACAAGGATTGTTCAAAAATATAAATTCTGTCATCATTTATTCATCTTCACGTCGTTCCAAAGTGAGGAATTTAGCAGAATGGTTCCTATCCACTTATAGTGTATTTGGAAATGAGCATTTGGACTACTAAATATCTCTTTTGGTGTTCCATGAAAGAAGGAAAGTCAATGAAATCAGAGTGGGAAAACTAGAATATATTTTGACTAATTAAACATTTATATAATCTTCAACTGATGTTTTATATTAATTCCATAACGTTTCATTAAACATATCACCAGTTTACAGAAAGAAAATCTCTTTTTTCTAAATTAAAGCTAGACGCAGTGTTCATTGATTTCAAGCCCTCATCATCATGGCATCCTCTATGACGTATCTGAGTTGTTCTCATTACTGACAAGCATCAAAGGTGTGGAAAAAAAGAATGTCTCTTGCCGTTTAATTTAGGCTATAAGATGCACAATAGGTTGCCATGGCGATACTGCCTTTGTTCTTTGTTCTTTGTGCCTTTGATACTTCTTTCATCTGGCTTTGTTGTCTTGTATGATTTTTCGGACAAATCGCAGTCATGATTGCTGAAAACCTCATAATTGACATCTCTGAACAGAACATGACTCATATCAACACTGATTCTTACAGTTCAATTTATTGACAATATAATTTTCAAATACAGGTAATATTATACAAGCAAGGTACAACTGATGGCATAGCAAAGCTCATTTCATTTGATTTCAAATGTTCAGAAATTGCACATATTGAAGCACAAGCTGAGAAAGAAAACTTGCTAGCACATTCAAAATCTATAATAGTGTACAAGCACATTACTGAAATTACAGTGGAACTTATAGAAGCTTCTCACACTCTGTGCTTCATTGTCCTATATCATACTATAAAGCATCTAAGATGACCAAATATTTGCAATAATGTCATATATATATATTGATTTACAAAAAACCAAAGGCACAAAGGGTATTACATTTTTCAAAAGAATTTTGCAATCCCTAATACTGTTGTGGCAATAGAGCACTGATGATGTCATAATATATATCACACACACCCAAGGAACAAAACTACAGTAAAAGCTAAATTTTTTTAGAACGCTATGATGTATATGTATATATATGTAGCCTTCACAACCTAAAGCCAACATGACAAATACTTACTTACATCAATAATATCAAAAACAATGTACGTATGAACTGTTTTGCTTGAGACATATTACTGCCATTCTACTTTATAACAGAAATGATTTTGCATTTTCTTTTCATCATAAATTGCATTTACATAAAGATTTAATTGTCAAGCATGCAATAGAGATGTACATCTTTTTTTGTAGGTCTATAGAAATGATAATACACTGTATTAAGCATGAACAACCTGACTAAGTAGATGCAGTCCTTTAGTTGGTTGTTTTAAAGTGCTTTTTAATATTAACTGCTGATTAATATACATTGATATTTTTTTAAATATAAAAAGGGACTGTTTCACAATCCAAAATAAATGTTTATGTATTTACAGTACCAACAGATGCATACATACAGTGTTTTTGTTTGTTGTATTTTGCCACAATATTTTTTATCATGGCTACTCAAGCAAAACTATAAGTTAGACTTAAAATATTGTGCCTAGTAATGTACAATATTTCCCAAAGGACTTATTATGCAAAAGGATCTTTGAGCATGACGTTTGATTGTGAGAGACGAGATTTTAATCATACATCATCTTTGGTCAATGGACATTCAAAAAAAGCAATAAACAAAGATCTGAATAAGAAGATACACTGTAAAAATGATCATATTTTAATGGAAAAGACTGCAAAAATACAGTAAGAACCGGATGATTTGTTAATGGTAAGTTCCCTTACTACAGGAAAAACTGTAATAAATCTAACGTGACATTTAATAAATTTTTGGAAGTTTTTGGAAGTGAAAAAGAACAAATCATCCTATCATTTACAGTGAAAAACCCATAAACTGATATTCCCAGAATGCCCTGTGTGACACTTCACGTTTGATGGTTTTTGACTGAAATACCAGTTTCTTCTTAGTTTTTTCTTATCAGTTATGTATATTAGGGTTTTATGTTACATTTTATGTTGGTAAATTAATGTTTACTGCATCATTTTAGTGTCATGTATATTAATGTATATCTTCTGTATATTAATAAATAATATCAGCTTCAGCTTCTGGAAAAGTTATTTGTGATGAGCTTTGATTCATCATGTGGCTTTCTCATGAACACCTGTGTTTTTGGTGGTTGTCAGCATATTAAAACATATTTTAATATTTCAGTAGTTTGGTGTTTTAGATCAGTTAATGAATTATAATGTATGGGCTTTTACTGTAAATTTAAATTAAATTGAAAAATTAAATGGTGGTACCATATTTTTTTACAGTAAAGTTCTGGCAACCACAGCTGTCATTTTTACTGTAAATTTAAGGTTTATTTTTTATTTTTTTATTTTTTTTACAGTGTACTATAAAAATCTGAATATGGACACACAAAACAAGACAATGATTTTGCTAAAATATCCCTTTTTGCTCTATCAATAGTTAGCCTATTTTTCTGGCACAATGTCTTCCTCAGATGGCGGTGGTGATCTGTGTCAGTCCCAGGTCATTTGAGTCCTCTCGACCGTGAAAGGACGACAGCTCCACGGCTAGTCATACGGGTCGACCGTGGCCCCCATCCCCTTTGGCCTCTGCTGGGCACGTGTGCTCGCGAAGAGTGCTTCTGGCCCGACTGACGCCGTGCCCGTCCCCCTTGGTCCGACCTGGGCAGCAGAAGTCCCTGAAGCACCGTTTGAAGTTCTCATCAAGGAAAGCATACAGGATGGGGTTCAGGCTGCTGTTGGTGTATCCCAGCGCCACACAGAAGAAGTAGGCGGCCATGACCGCAGTGGTCTCCGGCACTCCGGGCGCAAGAGCTTTGACTAGGATGAATATGTGTATGGGCGTCCAGCACACCACAAACACAGCCACCACAACCAGCACTAGGCGGGTGATGCGTCTCAGGTTGCGGTCTTTTTCCCGGGAGCCCGACAGCAGACGTACACTCTTGAGACGCAGGACCATGAGCGTGTAGCACACCGTGATGATGAGGAGAGGAGCCACAAAGGCAAAGATGAAGACGCAGATCTTCATCAATGTGTCCCAGTAGATATACGGGTCTGGAAACTGCAGAGCACATTCTGTAGTTCCTGCAGAAAAAATATAACAACAGCGGTTAATTATTAATCAGAAGTGAGGACAACTTAATCATGTGTGAATCCACTGTGGGAAGGAACAACAAATACATTAGGATGGAGTAGAGAACTCACAGTCCCATCAATTAATATGAGATATTTTGGATTTCTTCCTAAATGATAATTACATGTCACTGCTGATTATTATACACTGATTTATAGATAGATAGATAGATAGATAGAGAGTTTTACTTATTTACAGTGCAAACGTATATATATATATATATATGTGTGTGTGTATATATATATATATATATATATATATATAATACAAATGCAAGTACATAGAGTGTTTTTGAAATTTTGAATTTCTTTTTGGCCCCACATCAACATATTCTCTTAAAATTGAAGGTATACAATGCCATTTCATAATTTCATAGAAATTCATAATTTTATGGATGCATGAAAGTAATCACATGTTACAAAGCATTTATTCTATTTCGAATTAATGCGGTTCCTTTGAAGGTTCTGTTCATCAATCAATCCTAAAAACGCTATGATGTTTCCACAAAAATATTAAGCAGCACAATTGTTGTCAACTTTGATAATAATAAGAAGTGTTTAAGCACCAAATAAACATATTAGAATGATTTCTGAAAGATCATGTGAAACTGAAGACTGGAGTAATGGCTGCTGAAAATTCGGCTTTACCAACACAGGAATAAATGAAATGTCAAAACATATTAAAAAAGAAAACAGCTTTAAATTTCAATAATATTTGACAATATTACTGTTTTTACTATATTTTTGATCAAATATATGCAACTTTGTTCTTTCAAAAATATTTTAAAAATCTTACAACCCCATACTTTTGAATGGTAGTATATCTATATCATTAGTCCCTACCATTGTTTGTCTGAGTGCTCCCAAGAATCATTGCAGGGATCCCAGCAGCCGAGGACAGCACCCAAATTAGGATGTTGATGATCTTAGCTTTCATCGGTGTCCGGAAGTCCAGGGCCTTGATGGGGTGGCAGACGGCCACGTAGCGGTCCACACTCATCATGGTCAAGGTAAAGATACTAGTAAACATGTTATAGTAGTCGATGGAGATGAAAACCTTACACACCACCTCTCCAAACGGCCAGGAGTTCAGTAGATAATCTGTGCTCTGAAAGGGCATGGTGGTGGTTACCAAGGCATCGGCAACAGCCAGGTTGAAGATGTAGATGTTTGTGGCGGTTTTCATTTTAGTGTATCTGTCGGGAAAATCGATTGAGTGTCAAAATAAATGAAACACAACCCATCAGTGTAATAAATTCATGTATGAAATTGCTTTCAGGCAGTATACTAAATAAACTGATAGTAAATTCCCTATATGTTTGTGGTTTGCTGGTTGTGTAAAGACATTATATATCACTCACAGCCTAAACCCATCTATTTTTGTGATTATATATGCAGTTTGACAGATTGAGCTGCGATACATTATTCAACAAGCACAAACTGTGCAGTTCTTTATCTCAAATGCCTCGACAACCACATATACCGTCTTTACACAGCACAGAAACAGCATCTAAAGTGCCATATATATGACTGCCGTGTTTAGTATCATTTTTATGCGTCTATATACAGAATGTGGAGCAGACACAGTCCCTGCTCAAAGCAGAATATATTTACTGTATGTCAATGTAATTTTGACTGCATTGTACATTAATATTTCAGTCCACCGGGGGGAGCCAAACTGCCGAATTGGACTTGAACCCGTGACGTGGACTTGAATATTTTCCATAAAACAGATATCCCATCAGAAACGTGTCATATGACTGTTTACAAATAAAGTCTATTAAAAAGTGAGATAAATATTCTCAAAATTATATTTAAAGGCACTCGTATTATACTCAATGAGGGTAGCACATCTCAGGACAGTGCTGTTTCTTACCTGATAATGACATACATCACCAGGCAGTTTCCCACTAGTCCTACAACAAACACCACGGAATACACGGCAGTGATGATCGGAATGATAGGCGACATAGTTTCCTGCACGTTCGTCCAGCTTTCATTCAGTGAATAGTTATACATGTCCGAAACAGCAGACTGCCATGTGAAGTTGGGTAAACACTTCTCGGGGTGCGATGAGGGGCATTTGTCCTCCTTAAAAATCTGCACCACGTTGCTGTCCATGGTCTGTTCATTTGAAAAATGAGTGCAAATGTCTAATTGAATCACTGGAAAAGTTCAGTCGCTTTAGAATACAGATTATATAAAAATGGTAAAATAATCATCAGAAATAAATAAACGATGGCTATAAATACTGACAGCTTTTTACAACATAATTATTTAATATGCATTCGTAAAAAAATAGATACAGTGCAAATATACGATAACTGATTCTGTATTGCACTTTACCCCAAAAAATGTCAGTTGCACAGTTGGTGAAACATAAAATATAAGAGACTTACCATATTATGAACTGCAAACCATTAATTTAAGTTGAAAATCCCAAACAACAATTATGTCTGTGCGCAATGCGTTGATTTCTTTGGCCCGCTCCTATTCAACTGATGACTGACTGCCACCTTACGAGAGCAGCTGCCTCTGCCGCGCGTCCCGTATGACATCAGATCTCATGTGACGGTCTCCATCTGAATCAGCCGTTAAGCAGCTGTAGTGTCTCACTGCAACTCTTCGCCTATATCGGCAGAAAGAAAGTTGCCTTCTAAATGTGATAGATGTCTTGCGAGTCTAAAAGCATAACTTATGTTTACATAAGCCACTTCTGTCGGTCAAATAGTTTTAATGTTTCTTGAGATGGCGCGCGCCAAACTTCATGTCTGGAGACATTTCACGCGCACACTGTCGCGAGGGAACTCAGCAGGCAAGGCTGCAGCTTCAATAAAGATAGCAGGTGAAGTTCTCCAGAATGAGTGGATATTATCTTTTATTTAAAGAGACAAAGATGGGGGGAAACCGCATTAGTTTTGTCAAGATAAGGATGTGCGTAATTCTGTGGGCGCGAGACGTTCAGTAGGCAGGAGGAGTGATGGCGTGTGGTGGTCTTCTGAAATGAAGAGGCAAAAACCATCTGTCTTGTTTTGTAGTACAGTATGAATTCATGTGCATGTTCCATTCGATGTTTAAAAGGTTTCTGGGTACAATATGGAACAGCAATTAATAAAAAAGTTTATATTGTTTTTATTTATTTTGCTTATCGATACCATTTGAATAGGCATTTGATTAGAGACAAATTTCTTCAAAGTCTCGTCAAGTCTATGGGGTTTTAAAACTTTGACATTAGTCTACTTTAAAAAAATAATAGGCCTAACTACAATAATACAGTAACAAATATTTTGTGTGTATTTCATGCACTGTCCTCGCGAAGTCAATGTTATATCTGGCTCGCCTATATCTGACTGATAAGTCTTGAGATGGTTATTACTGTAAGGAGAGGATAATATGAGTATATGCCAGTCATAATTGTTTAGTTTACTGTATATTGCTCGCAGTTGTTAATTGTCTGTAACAATTTTGTGTGCAAGTTGGATAATTTTGCATTAATATTTCCGTTTTGTGCAATATGATTTTACATGTTTTAAATGTTTTGATTCATGCTTATTATTTTTTTTGTGTTATTAAATTTTTGATTACTTTTTTTCTGATCTGTGACCATTGTTTGATATTCTGAAAACTTTGGTTTCATTTTAAAATGTTGTGCAATATATTTTTTGCTTGCTTTATTACATTTTGGTTTCACGCTTATTAAAGGGGTCATATGATGCGATTTCATGTTTTCCTTTCTCTTTGGAGTGTTACAAGCTGTTCGTGAATAGATAAGATCCCTAAAGTTGCAAAGACTAAAGTTTCAAACCCAAAGAGATATTCTTTATGAAAGTTAAGACTGGTCCACGTTCTCCTAAAATGCCTTGTTTAAACACGCCCCCACATGTCTACATCACGATGTGGGAAGACTCACACTATGGTAAGGGGCGTAATATTTCCGTCACACACTTGAGGTATTTGGCCAATCACAACGCACTGGATAGCTGGCCAATCAGAGCACACCTCACTTTTCAGACCGATGAGCTTTGTAAAAATCAACGCGTTTCAGAAAGGCG